>NW_020230724.1:50000-100000 GCF_003227715.2 Harpegnathos saltator | reverse complement strand
TGAGACACGGCGAGAGGAAAGAGCGTCCCGGCGTCTTGGATGGGTATGACCGCAGAGACGGAATCGTTCAATTTGGCGAAGTCTATCTGACAACGCGCGTCTATCTCACGCTTCGGGAAAGGATGTGACCCGAGCGAGCGCTAACTCTACGATCGATATCTACATTGACTCTATATTTATCGTAAATCGCGGGCTGATCTAGTTGTTCGAAAGCGCAACCGGCGGCTTCCCGTCGCTACGCCACGACCGCGTCGAGAGCGTCGAAACGGAATTCTTCGATTTAATCCGTCGTCGTCGTCGTCGTCGAATCCCCGACGTTTCCTGACTCAGCAAGGCTTACCTTGCGAGAAAAGCAAGCGCGGTACGACTCTCGAGAACTAAAAGATATTTGACTTTATCGGATCCTCACGATGCAATTACGTCGCGGTCGCATCGGCCATGGGACCGCGCTGTACCGCGCGGCTGGAGGACAGACATTGTCAAGTTTAATTAACAATTAAACATTGACGAAATTCCACTTGGTCAGTTCCTGAAGTACCTTTTCTCACGAGATCGTCGATATCCCATTGCTGAAGAATCGGCCGTACGCCGGTCGGTAAGCTACTCTCCCTCGCCGCGCGAGAGAGGCGTCCGCAGGCGCGACTGTCGTTTCTCAGGTGTGATCCGTTATAAGAATAGAGTGAAAGAGCGAGAGAGAGAGAGAGAGAGAGAGAGAGAGATGAGCCTTTTCTCACGGCGCCTCCCGCGTCTAGGTGGTATCGGGTATCAAGCCCCACGAAATCCCACCTATTTCGATATCTATCCTTTTACACGCTCAGCGCCACGAGCGTTTAATCAAGCGCCGCGATAGCTGTGGCTCCGGGACAAGGGGACGTCTTTAAAAAGCATTCGATCGTCGTCCGATCGGCCTGGCCCGGCGTGCGCTCGAGGTCGCCGAATGCCGCAGTCGCGATCACACACGGGCACAGGCGTTTTCGAGGGAAGATAAAGATAAGTGTCGTGAGAGACGCGACGCCGGGAAAAGACGCGCTCCGCACGCGCGTGCGCGCGCGCGCGTCCGAACGTATATGACCGCGCGGCTCCGGAATTATTCAATTTCATGAAAGGTGTCCAGCGACACGTTTATCTCGCGCTCGTTGAAAGGGTTAAGCTATGGACAATTATACAGGACGTCGCTCGCGCATTCCGAGGCGAGAAGTAAAGATAATGGCGAAGTGCCGCGGCGGGAACGTCGAGAGAGAAGGGGGGGGGCGGGAGAAAGGGAGAGAGAGAGAGAGGGGAGGAGGAAAGGGAGAGAGAGGCTCCGGTGTCCGATGGAAAGGAACGTACGTCCGCGTGACGAAAGTGACGATAAGGATTTACGAGGCCCTGCGGGGAAGAGCGGGTGAACGAGGGGCTTCGCGTTATTTTTATGGCGGTCGTCGGTCCTCTCCTCATTGGCTTTTCCGTCGTATAGGAATTCGCACTATCTCCCTGCGCGAGTCTCGCTCGCTCGCAGGGAGAGCCGACGACGACGACGACGACGACGATGAGGTGGCGGTCGAGGGGAATCGGAAGAATCCGAGTATAAAGCCACGCACTTAGATTTCAGCGGCCTTTATCTCAGCACTTAGTTTTATTACCGGCTCGTCCGGCCGGCGGTGAAACGCACGGAAAACGCACGAAACGACGAATCTCGCCCGGTAATCGCGAAATCGATCGCGGAGCTTCTCTCGCCGAAAAGAACACGGCGCAAGACACCGTCCCGAATTTCAGACAGAAAGAGAGGGAGAAAATTGTCGCTTGAACGGGAAACGCGGAACACGTTGAAGACGCGCAATCGACCGACTCGCTGGGACCAACTTCTCCCCGCGCGCGCTTGTCGTCAATTACCGTGACTATCCTCGTACTCATCCGGAAATCGATACTCCGAATGCCTCGTCAGCATTGCATTCCCGCGCCTTCGCGACATCGAACTACTAACGCGAAGGCGGCCTCGGCGACCGCGTGAACGTCCATACCGGGGCGTACCCGCTCGGCCTTAAGAGCTCGTGTCTCACGCTTCAGCCGGCCTCTATCTCGCCGACAACGTTCCCAACATCTCGGCGATCTCGTAGACAACGTAGAGCCGACAGCGGGAAAAATGTAGCGCTCTCTCTTTCTCCCTCTCTCCCAATCTCTCCCTTGTTCTCTCTCCGTCGGTCGTTTCGCGCGCGCGCGCGCGCGCGCACACCTCGCGAGCGCAAACTATCGTAAAATCGGCGCGAGATCACTCCGCCGTAGGTTCTCTATAAACCGTTGACACGGCACCCCGGCTCGTAAATCAGCCGGGGCTTTCGCGCTTCGGCATAAAGACGTCGCCGACTTCCCCGAGCGAGCGAGCGAGAGCGTGCGCAGAAAGCTCGCGCTGCGCACCTTACACACGCGCGCGCGTGCGCGATACATTCGCGCGTATACATCGTGAAAATTTAAAGCCCGCCGCGTTGTTGGTGCCGTACGCGCGCGCGCGTGTACGCGCGAGAGCGCCGACTTATACCGGGCGTATAAAGCATAAACAATGGTCCTGATAATCTGATCTCGCGCGACGCCTTCGCGCCGAGCCGACGCGCGTGTGCGTGTGTGCGTGTGCGTATACGAAGGCACTGTTACATTGGGCCCGCGGAAGCGGCGCGGCGCGGCGAAGGGATAAAGAACGACGAGGGGGAACGCATTCGCACCTTTTTATTATTTAACGTACAAGCGGAGAGTTTGAATTCCCTCTCCGTTTCTTTCTCCCTCTCGCTCGCTCGTTCGCTCGCTCGCTCGCTCGCTCGCTCGCAGGCTCGCGGTGAGCGAATGAACGAGCGTTCGTTTGTTCGGCTTCGAGCGCCCCGTCGTCGACGTTAAGAACTCGCGGATCTCCTCGCCTTGTCTCGCCTCGTCGTGTTTCCGCGCGGGAGAGATTAACGCGGATGGTCCTTCCGTGGAAATTATTACGCGCATCGTTGCGCGCCGGCTAAGCGCGCAATGCAAATCTCTAAATCAACCTGCGAGCCAGCCGGCGCCGTTTTTTCCGTATCCTTCGAAATTCCCCGCATCGAGAGGAATGTCTCGAATTTTGCGCGCCCGTCGCAGGCCGCGCCTTTTTCTTCCTTCCACGTAATCATGTAAAACGACCGGGACCGAATTTGCTCACGTGAACATGGAATACAGAATTATCGCAGTCGCATTTACGTCTCCGTTGAAGAGCGGTGGCGGCGCGCGGCAGCGAGTACGCGTTAAACAGCTGGAAATATTTTACACCGACGAGCTGAAAGTGACGAGAGAAAATCAGGGCCGAATTACACGTACCTGACCAATGAGGAACAAATCGCGCCGACGGACTTTCGCGCGCACGGCTCGATATTCCGCCCACGATCATCCGCGGCGGCCGATGATGAGACGAGGAGAAGAGAGAGAGAGAGAGAGAGAGAGAGAGAGAGAGAGGATAGAGGGGTAGGGGGGGGGGAGAGGGGCGACAGGGAAGCGCGCTAACGGGAAAACACGCGAATTGAAATTCGACGTGCGAGTCGTTCGCTCTCGCACGCCCGGCTGGACGTCGCCGAGGAAAAGACCGGCCGGACGTTCCGCGGACAACGAGACGGACGACGATCGGTATTCCGGCGCGACTGCTCGCGCGTCGCGGCGAGTACTGTTAGGGACGATTTACGATAGTAATAGACGCTGCCCCGGCCGGCCGACCGTGAATGCTAATACGCGTTACACGTGGGCGTCCGAGTGCCGGCGCTGCGTGGCAAATCCAATCAAAGCTCTACTATGCGCGAGCGGACCCGCATTCGGCCTTTGTAACGCGCTGTATTGTCTGCCGACGTCTCGTCCGCCTTCTCGTCGCCCTCGTTCCTGTCGCTTCTTCTTCTTCTTCTTCTTCTTCTTCTTCTTCGCTCGCGGTTCCGCGACGCGCGACCGTCGCGACGGTGCGGTCTCTCTGCGACTTATCGCGATGGCCGCGAGCAATCGCATTCGGGAGGGCCGCGCATGACAGGGGACTTTGCAGATTACATTGAGTGCTGAACACACGTGGTGTTGGATCGGTCGCAAAATTCACGGCGGATATTAATTACGGCGAACGTTCTCGTCGCGTCGATGCGCGCCGACGGATTTTGTAGTCGAAAGTCACAGGCAGATTTTCGTGATGATCTCGCATGACGTGTCGTCTCGAGAACATTTTCACGCTTCTCTTCGGATTTCGTGGCTGCCAGCTGCGTGTATGAAAATACGAGTTGCCATGTTGAAGCGTTCGCAAGGGACTCGCGCAAACGTTCACGGGGATCGAGCGGTAAAGCTGCTGGCAGTTTCACGCACACCTGCCACACACGCGACGCGGCGCACCTCTCGTTGTCTTACCGCCTCGTTACTGCGCACGCGCGCGCGCGCGCGCGCGCAAAATTCGCTACACGCGGATTAATGACGCGAAATGTTAATAGAGTGTTTGAGCGCGCGCGCGGATCGGAATATGATTCGCATCAAGTGCGCCGCTTTGAAGCTAATTGTGCATGTTAATTGCAGCGGATTAATCAAATATTGAAAATGTCGGTAAACGCAGCGGCGGTGCCGCCGTCGTGTGTAATATTATTGAGAATCGTTTCGCGATGAGAGAAGTACGCGGCGCAGGTACGCTCGCGGTGACGCGAGTGTAAACACCGTGTTAAAATACCGTGTCCCCGGTTTTGGGTCGCCGTGTTCATACTTCATCACACGCGCAAAGCCCTTTTTTCCTGCAGTATTTATCTTTCCCAATTTCCTGGCTTTGTGTTCCACATCAAAGCGAGACACCGCCGCGCGGTAAAGCAGCCGACGACGTCGGGACGGCGGGCGGGCGGGCGGGAGGGAGGGAGGCGGGGAAATTAAACGGAATCGCGTAGCGCGCGCGGATCGCGAATCTCTCGAGCGAACGATTATTAACTGAATCGCGCGACGATTTTACAGTCGACGTTTTCACAGTCGCGAGAGCGTTTCACTCATAGTCGCGAAGTCGTCGGTTCGCCTCCGCCGCCGCCGCCGACTTTCGTCAGGCTCGTCGCGTCGCGTCGCGTGAGCGCGCGTTCCTGCGCACTTCTTCACGCGCCTTGCATGCAGCGTGTCAAGTATCACCGTATAATTTCTCCGGGCAAATTGGTACCGCGAAACACGTCGCGCGTCTCCCTGCTCGCTTATCAGCAAAACGATGCGCGTCCAGCTGGACGCTCGCGGCGCCAATCAGTGGCGAGCGAGGAGCTGCCTTATTAAAAGCCGCGGCTTGGGAATCCCTCGCGTCCACGAGGTCACTAATTCGAGGTTAACAACCGAGGTAAAGGGTCGGCCGACGGAGGGGACACGGGCGAGGAAAGTAAAAGAGCCGCGTTGGAAGGGCCGCGAAGCGAAAAGAGAAACGCCGGGCGATAGACGAAAAGATTGAAAGAGACAGAGGGATGTGGCGAGCGGGAAGAGAGAGAAAGAGGGTTGAGCGAAAGAGCGAGACAGAGAGAGAGAGAGAGAGAGAGAGAGAGAGAGGGGCAGTGCGAGAAGGAAAGCAACGGACAAAGAGCCGAGAGGGAACGAGACGGCGAGAGAGGAGAAGGAGCCAAGGCGATCCAATAAACATGAGAGTTTATCGAGCTGTTATGCCAGTCGTGGCCGCTTATCTCCTGGACACCCACTTAAACCTCGACCGGAGTCGTCCAGGTGAACCGCGTGAAAAACCTCACACGTCGCGCCTGCCTGCCCGCCTGCCTCCGCTGCGTAAACGCATAGGCCCTTCTCCGTCGCGCCTCGTTCTCTCTCTCTCTCTCTCTCTCTCTCTCTCTCTCTCTCTCTCTCTCTCTCTCTCTCTCTCTCTCTCTCCTCCCCTCTCTCTCTCTCTCTCCTCCCCTCTCTCTCTCTCTCTCTCTCTCTCTCGGTCTGTCTCTTCCTCTCTCCCTCCCGTACGCGTAAACTCGACGTCGTTGTGAACCGGTGTGTGCGCCATGCCCGAGGCACACGCGCGGCCCCGTTGAATTTATTACGCGCCCGCTGGCCCTGAGACGATTTTTCCGGCCCAACGTCCGCGTACACGCATCAAGCGCGTCCGTGAGGCCTCGTGGACGCGTCCTTGCCGGATAATATAGAGCATCGGCACCTATCGCGCGGCGCCGTCACGACGTTTCCGTTGTTCTTCTCCGAGCAGAGGAAGAAGAAGAATACGGCGAGTCACGCGTTTAATTGACGAGCCGCGCCGTCGCGCTCCCGAGGAAAAATCAACGAGAAGACTCTCTCTCTCTCTCTCTCTCTCTCTCTCTCTCTCTCTCTCTCTCTCTCTCTCTCGCGGCATCGAGCGACGTTCCTCGCTCCATCGACCGCGTGTGCTCCTAAGCGCTGTGTGACGAAGTCTCGCGTAACGGACGACTCGACTTCTCCTCTCTCCTGTTTCCGAAAACTTCATTTCCATTCGGTCGTCTATTGACACGAATGAAGTTGCACGGTGAAATTACTCGCGATCCGCTCTCGTAATGAGTGCTGCGCATCGAACAGTTTGTAAAAATATCTTCTTTTTGTCTGTTTCAGGTAAGTGCTGCAAAGCCGCTGCATATCCTTTTCCGATTTTCGATAACGGTGAGTCGAGCACGCGGGGAGCTTTCCCCGGCTATTGCTTTTATCGCGGCAGATGTTCGCACGGTAATAATGGGGAAAGAGGTTGGTAGAGCAATGGGGGGTGTAGGTGAGAGTTGTGGAGCGTAATTAAACGTGTCGGTGGGCCCGGAGTGCCCAAGAGAAGCAGAGAGTGAAAATGGCGGTGGAGGAGCGAAGAGGGAAAGGGAGAGTGCGGGGGGGGGGGGCGCGTTTCTGCCGTGATGTGCGCGGATTTTTCCAGAAAATATATTCGAGAAATAGAGACGGGGAAAGGCGAGCAACACGTTGCCGCTTATCCAGCGGCGCGTCGCATCGACGGATACACGAAAAGAGCGCAAAATTCCGTCCGAAGCCCGCGCTAGGTAAATACATATTAGACGGTGAGGGGGGGGGGGGACGGAGGGCGGCATTGCCGCTCTCGCGAAATACGAAAAATCGAGGAGTCGACCGCCTCGAGCGGTCCGGCCCGGCCGGGGCGGGTCAGCGTTTGGTCAGCGGCAGTGTTGCAATCGGCCGACGGAAAACAACTCTCGGCGATTTCCGTCTGAAGAGTTTGCGCTGCAAATCCTCGTGCCGCGGACGCGGCGCGGGCGTTTTTATTAGCCGGTACACGTCCGGAATAAACATCGCCGTCGCGGCCGCTCGGCCCCGAACGACGGAGAGCGCCGCGCAGCTGCATTTTCTCGTAGCCGAATTTCCATGCACGCACGCCCGCGCGCGCGGTATTACTTTTTACACAGACCCGTCCGCGCGCGCGCGCGCTCGTTGTTCGAGCTTTTTATTATCGGGACATGAGGACGCGGCCGTGAGCGAGCGCGATTGCCGGCTACGGGCGCTTCGCTTGAAAAGCCGATACTTTGATTTCGCGCTGCGCCCGATCGTTTTGCCGGCCGCGGACCCCCCGGCAAGGTCTCGAGCGTCGAACTAAATAAACGCAGTCTTGTTCCCCGATTGCGTTACGTACTACGCGATAGTCGAACCGATAGCCGAGACCGCCTCGGATACGTCCGGAAATGTTTATCGAAATCCTCCGCGCGCGCGGAGGAAAACGGTGTGCGCCGTACGACTTGCGCGGCCGCTGCTCCGCCGGAATCTCCCGGTCGTTAGCTCGGCGATTTTATTGCACGCTTACGCTTAGGGTAATGCGCTCATCCCGTGACCTCGGTTTAGACCTCGCGCTATCTGCACCCTGCAGTGAGCACTTGGTTGTGCCAAGTTTCTCCGGCGGAGTTTCTCCGCCGCGCCGCCGCGCCGAGCGTAGGCGGGATCTCGCGGTGGCGAAAAGATACCTCCGGAGCGCGCGTGAACGTCCTGCTCGCGTAAGATTCGACTATTTAAACGTCGTAGCTCGCGACGACGATGATTCACGACGCGACGAGAGTCGCTCGTGTCGTAATCCCCGCGATTGTGCAACACTCGCGGCGACGGGCAGGATCGGCGAGAGGAAACTCTCGTCCTCGCTCGCGTCCTCGAGGATCGACGAAGCCGCCACCGCGCGCCGTCTACTTCGGGTCGCCGATATCGGGAGGGCGTATGCCGATTTCTTAAATGTGTTTATCCGTTCGTGTTTCATGCGTCCGCATTTTGCTGCAATTTTGCGAAAGTGCGGCCGCGTCGGATCGCATCGACGAATCGATTCGCGGCCGCGCGCCGCGATGGACGAATGTTAAAACTGCGATACCTCAACTGCGATAGCGGACGAATCCTTAAAGACGCACCCTCGATAAATTCCGAAAGTGCAACCGGTTCCTGTACTTTCTACACGCTGCGAATCGTTTTGTATCGCAGCTGAAACAGCCGTCCGTCACAATTCTGCCACGGGGAGAAGCGAAACCTCGAATCGTCTTATCTCGAGACCGCGATTTCTCTCTCTCTCTCTCTCTCTCTCTCTCTCTCTCTCTCTCTCTCTCTCTCTCTCTCTCTCTCTGTCTCTCTCTCTCTCTCTCTGTCTCTCCCTTTCTCTCTCACGCAGTCTCGCGACTAAAGCCTCCGCGGGCGTGCTTTGTTGTCAACGTCGACCGGCTCGCCGCTCGTGACGCACTCGATTATGTCGGACGAAATTCACGGCGCGTGTGATGTCCCGATAAAGAAGTTGCGCTATCCGAACGCAACATCGGCGAGAGGCAGTTTCTCCGGGTCCGGAGCGCGCTCGCGTTCTGCTAAATGCCTCGTGAAAAATTTCGCTCTCGCTCATAAAAGATATTCCACGCAGAAGACATTCTTATAGGCGCGAAAGCCATCAATTGCGCGAAAGTCGGCTTTTGTGTAAGTCACGCCGCCGGCGGGCCCACGAAAACTCGGCGCGTTCTCTCGCCCTCGTCGCTTTCTCCGCGCAATTTGACTCGGAGGGAAGTTTCGAGTCCGCGTCGGCTTCTCCCCGCGATTTCACGCTGCCGTCTCTTTCCCGCTACTCTATACCACTCTCTCTCTCTCTCTCCGTCTCCTTCTCTATTCTGCTCGCTCACGCATCCTTCGTCAAATTTCGACGGAGGATTCCCCTGTACGCCCCTCCTCCCCCCCTTTTCCCGAGTGCCTCCACTCGCGAGGGAGTGGAGCATCATCGCGTAAGCCTCTCAATCGGCAACGACTCGACTGTCGACGACGCGCGGGGTGGAAGAAAAAAAAGTTGCCAAGAGAATCTCTGCGAGCGAAAAATCTCTCTCTCTCTCTCTCTCTCTCTCTCTCTCTCTTTGTCTATCCGTCTCTCCGTCTGTCTGCCTGCCTGACTCTTTCTCTCTCCCTCTCGACGGGTTTGACAAACGACAGGACGAGTAACGGCGCGGCACGGCGCGTCTGCCTCTGGCGAGAGGACACGCAGTCACATCGGAGCGGAAACGAAGAGGAGAGAAGCCCTCTTTTTCCTCTCCCTTTCGTCTGTCCTTATCCGTCTTCTCCTGAAAGAACGGCGACGAGGATGGCGACGCCGCCGACGCCGACGGCGGCGGCGGCGGCGGCGGCGGCGGCGGCGGCGGCGGCGGTTGGAGAACGGAAAAGTGAAAATGTTCTCGAGCGGAAAAAATGATATTCAGCAAGCAGGCAGGCAGGCAGGCTGGCTGGTCGGTTGGTCGATTCCTCTCGCTCCGTTCACGGCTCACTCTCGCTCTCGAGATCCCGCCGCTTCCTCCCGACCGAGACCTCCTCCTCTTTCTCTTTCATCTCGCTGCTCTCTTTCTCCCTCCTTGTCGCGCGTAAATCAGACATGTTCCATTTGCGATCGCTTTCACGGGGATCCTGCCGCGCGAGAGCCATTTCCCGACGAATCGATCGTCGTTACCCTTTCTTTCCCTTCAGCGGCAGCCCGATCGAGCCGGACCGACGTTTCGGCCCGCATCGCAGAGAAAGGGAGGGAGGGAGGGGAGAGAGAGAGAGAGAGAGAGAGAGAGAGAGAGAGAGAGAGAGAGAGAGAGAGAGAGAGAGAGAGAAAGGGAAGGAGAGAAAAAAGAGACCCTTGCGGGAAGCCTTCTACTCCGACGCATTAATTTACGACACTTTCGACCGCTTTTGCCACTCGGTTCTCCAGACTCCTCGCTCCGCCGCGCATACTTGCCGTCTGACGTGGTTTCACATCCGAGATCGGAGATTGGTTTCGCCGGCCAGGCTCTCCGCGCAACACGTTGTTATAAATTACCGCGATTGCGCGGGACGCGTGAGAAAAAAGAGGAGAAGAGAGAGAGAGAGGAGAGAGAGAGAGAGAGAGAGAGAGAGAGAGAGAGAGAGAGAGAGAGAGAGGGTGAGAGAGAGAGAGAGAGAGAGAGAGAGAGACGGAAATGATTTTCCTTCACCGAGCGTCGGAGTATCTCCAATTAAAAGCAACAAGCGTCGCGATCGATCGACGCGCGTGTCGATCGGCGACGCGGACGAGAGAGACCGGTCGACTTTTCCGGTCGGTCGACCGGCGAGCGCCATGAAATTACGAGCAATTATCACGTCATCCTCGCTCTGCCTTTTCCGCCCAGCGTCCCACGATAAATAAATCCGTCCGTAATTCCACGATCCGCCGCGCTTTGTCGCCCGAAACGCCGTAATGACGTGCAATCGGCGCGCGGGATCGGCGTGCGCGGCGATACTGAGAATTAGTAACGGTCAGAGCCGGCCGAGATGTATCACTTCCGTTAAAGAGCGCAGGAAGGCGGCGCGGCGTGGCGGCGATAGAGATGCGCGGCGCCACAGGATCGCGCAGGAAACGGGGAAAGAAGCGAGAAAGAGGCTGCGAGAGGTCAGACCGGGGGCCAGTCAGGCGAGTCGGTCGCGGTCTCGCTACGGAACGCATACCCGTAAGGTCCTCGGAGCGCTCGCGCACTCACTCAAGCACTCACGCACGCACGCACGCACGCACGCACGCACGCACGCACGCACGTCCCACATAAGCTTCATAGTAATAACTATCTATCCGTACGTAAGTTATTTCCAGGCTGTGATTTAAAGTTGCCGATGCATAAAGCCTCGCCGCGCACAGCGGCCGGAATCTCCCTCCCTCCCTCCCCCTCTCCCCGTCCCGGCGCTCAAAGCCTCGCGCGTACAGACGAGCGTGCGTGCATACGCAGACGCGCGGCCGTACGTGGAAATATGACGACGTCGAGAACGAAAAGACCATAAGGGGAGAGAGCCGAGAGCGCGCGCACACGAGGAGGGTGGCGAGACATGGAGGAGAGAGAGGGAGGGAGAGAGAGAGAGAGAGAGGCGGGTGAAAGAACGAAGGGAACGCGGCTGAGGGCCGGCGAGAAAGGCGGCGGGCTTCCGCGGCGGCGGCGGCTTGCCTCTTCGCGTTCTCGCGAGAGAGGAGCTCGCGACTTATCCATCCGCCCACTCGGCGCAGGATAGAGATTTGCTAATGAGAATCGCCACTCGCGTGCGCGCGCGCGCGCGCGAGAACCGAGGCTCGCAGCGCCCCGAAGAACGAGTCGTAGGTGGTAATAAGGTTCGAGGCTTCAAGGACGCGGCGTGATTAATTGAGAAGTTACTGTCGGGTTTAACGAACTCGTGTCGCGATCTTTCCGAGACGCTCTCTCGCGGTCGGCTCGCGATGTTCCCCCGCCGAGACTCGCGGAGTTCTCTCGGGGCGCTCGGGTGGACTCGCGCGTCTCATCGTACTTGATGAACTGCGCGTCGCGCGAAACGAGGAGGGATCGCAATAGTATAATTTCGCGTCGACTTCGCGTCTGAAAGGTCCTGCCTCTTCGCCGTCTTTATCTCGGCCCTTCGACCTCGGTGACAACGGTTCTTTTGAACAACGACTGTATCGGGTGAGTGCGATCGCGCGGCGGTATAAGGACGTCGCGAAATACAATCGAAAGTTTTGCGACCACCACCGCTCATGATCCCATAAATTTCCACGCTTCGTAACAGCCCGCCGGGGGAATCGCGCGGGTTAATCGTGCGGGAAATGCGAGTTGAAAGAACGCGGGGCAGGGGGACAGTCGGAGGGGCGGGTTCTTACGGAATAAGGATATCGGATTCCGCCGTCGTGGAAAATGAAGGCCCGCGGGCAGGGCTCGTTGCCGCCGCGGCGGCGAGTCCAAATATCACGTCGCAACGCGACGTGGGAGGACAGTGAGAGAGAGAGAGAGAGAGAGAGAGAGAGAGAGAGAGTGTGTGTGTGTGTGTGTGAGCGAGGGAAGGGGGGAGAGGATATCCTTCCTCTGGAAACGGCCGCTAAGTCATCGACGTCCTCCCCCGCCCAGAGGCAGTCTCGTTTCCACCCTCTCGAGCGTGAGACGCTGCGAGTGGACTCGAGCCCTCAGGCGCACCGGATCCTGCGCTACGGTCAGCGTAGCCCTTTCTGCCTCGGATGCCACGATGAGTCACTGGTCTGCAGTGAATCAGCCGGGCTCTTCAGACGCTATTAATTACCGGCTGTAGCCGCGCGCACGTGTCAATATGAGCGACGTATATCTCGCGCGGAACGCCCGAAACGTTGCTCCTCCGCGATTACTTGTCCGCCGCACGCATAGACGCGCACACGTAAGGCGCGCATAATCCCGTGGCGCAAATCCGGCCGTGCCCGAGTTTCTCGTTATACCCGGCCGTGCCCGCGTAGGAGGCGCTCGAACGCGCGAGGCCATCTGCGATAACGTGCGGGAAAAATACCTCGCCGCGCTTCGTCAGAACGTCCCGATGCGAGAATCGACGAATCTTCTTGGCGGGAATTACTAATCAGTGCCAACGACCTGTGTTTGCGATATCGAGCATTGTAAGGTGCTCTCCGAGCTCGGCTCCGAGTCAGTTTGTTCGAGCGGAATCAATTTGTCGACTAGCGCCGCCGACAACTCGCGATCATCAATGTCGCCCGACCATGTCGGTGATGAAAATGACCTCTCTTGCTCTCTACATATATACACACACACACACACACATACACTCACTCTCTCTCTCTCTCTCTCTCTCTCTCTCTCTCTCTCTCTGTGTGTGTGTGTGTGTGTCTCTCGTTCTCTCCCTCCCTCCCTCCCTCCCTCCCTCCCTCACTCGGGGTTCCGTGTCGCGATGGCGAGAGAACCCACGGCAACCGGCGATGCTGATGGCTCTGAATGCTTACCAAGCCGTCTGAATAACAGCCAACACATAACATAACACCTCGGGAACAGCCGGCCATTGAAGAGCGGCACCATATTGTCCTACGTTACAATGGGTCACTGAGCGTACTCTGAATGACCCATGCCCAACCCATACAACTCCCTACGAGACGGAACCTCTTTTTCTTCTTCGCGTCGCGCCCCGTTCCACGTGTCCGTCTGCCACATCGGCTTTTTTTTCATTCGAGATTCGTCGGCGAGAGAACGGAGTGGAAATCGGAGTGGAGCCGGCGCGAGGGAAATCGTCCGGCGAACTCCTACCACCCCATCTACATTTTCGGTTATTATTTCTTACCCTGACCCTCGCTATCGCTCCCGATTCTCTCTCGCTTTGAGTGCACCGAGAGAGAACGGGTAGAGCCGTGTACCGTGAGTTTTATACCCGCCGAGGGAGGGAGGGAGGGGGACGGCGTGTGATTTTCCCCGGCTATTCGTAAAATAAACTAGACAGCGATACGCGAGTTTTAGGAGCACAAAGTGCCAATATTTGATTACCGCAGCCTGATGGGCAATTTTTTCCAAGCGGAAGAGAACAAAGACTTTCACACAGGGTCTCCCAGCCGAAATAGAATTTTGCCACTGAAACAAAGCTCACGGAGTAAAGCAAACGCGAAGAACAATCGAAAGAAGAAAATTGCTTCAACCGCCGGACACATCGCGACGTCGTCGCCGCGGGCGCACGCGAATTCAAACCGAATGAGCGGACGAGCGAGCGGACGAAGCCACGAAGAAACGTGGGAATCCAGCGGGAGCCAGCGCGCGCGCGCGGATTTCCCCGCCAGCGGACGGTGTTTACTTCAGCGTGTCTGAAACGAAACGCAGCTCCATCTACAGTCGAGGGAGAGGTCTGCTTCCTAAACAATCCAAATGGATCTCGGAATGAATCTACAAGATGACAGACCACACACAATCGACGTCATGGGGCGCCGCGTCCGGCGGACTACGAGTTTCATCGGGGAGGGCTCGTCGGCCTCGAAATTGCGAACGTCTCGGTTGACCCGGCGGGGTGGAAGAGGAGGAGGAGGAGGAAGAAAAGGAGAATGCGTTTTCTCCGAGGCGTGCTTAAATTCGTATAAGCAGCCGTAAAGATAAAGCCGAGCTCGATCCGACGCAAAGAGGACGCCGCGGATCCTTCGATCTCCTCCTGATCCTGATTTTCTCAGAAGAGTCGGTGGCGCCGCCGTTGTCGAGGATATCTCTCCCGTTGTCTAGCCGGAAACAAAAAAAGCGCGCGAACAAAAGTGCGCGCGACGGGACGTCTGAAATCCTAAACCGGGATCTGACATAGAAAGGATTTCTACGATTTCGATTCGGCCGAACTCCCTTTTTATACACCCGTTCTCTCGCGCTCGATGAGATCTGCCGCGAGATGATTGTGAAAGCCGTGACGAATCGTTATACACGGAGCCTCGATCCTGTCGTCCGAGATTCCGCATTCACGATGATGATATCATTACGGCCGAGACTTGGAGCGCGTAGCCGACGGTGGTGCAAGGCGCGCGTGCGAAGCGGTAACGAGCGGGAAAGAATGCTTTGCGGCGGCAAGGCGGAGCGACCGAATCATTTTCCGCGATTAGAATCATCTTCCATAATTGAAGACACTGGTCGTCTGAGAGGAGACTCCGAAGTGCGGCTGCACGTAGTGTCGAGAGGAGCGGCCGGAATCAAAATACTCAAAGTGACCCACTTGCGCTCAGTATTTTCATCCGTCTCAGACTCACCCCGCCGTTTCGCGATTTATTCTCGAAAACGCGACGATCGCGCTCGGCTTACCGGCTATTACCGTCCTAAACTAGTTCGACGATAAAAAACACTCGACTGTTTTAACTTGTTTTAACCGCGCGCGCCAAGTGGAACGACACCCTTTCTCCCTACATTGATTAACCGGCCATTTTCTTCCGTTCACGAGATCGCCACATTCGGCGAGGCGAGCTTCGCGCGCGTGCCTGAAATTTTCATCACGACGGAAATATTACCGGGAAGCCATGGCCGCCGCGCGTCTACGGAGAAGCCGATCTATTTCGAGCGCTCGCGGCTCCTCCACCAGGTAGATCCTCCCTGCGCTCTCGCCGCTCTCATCTACTTCGCGCACGATTTGTGGGTCGTTTGGTGGTGTGCGATCGCGTGTGCCGGTCGCTTCTTCTTCCCTCCTCCTACTCTCCGTGCACGCTCACAGACTCGCGCAGAGATGCGCGTCAGCGGGCTCCATCTCTCTTCGGCTCTCTCTCTCTCTCTCTCTCTCTCTCTCTCTCTCTCTCTCGTATCTATTAATTGTCCGATGCAACGTGGGCGGTGCCCGCGCCGTACTAATTGCTCCGTGAAGATAGGGCTGGAATAATTCGTGCGCCATGGAGAAAACCGTGGAATCCTCCGAGCGTTACGTGGACGTGCCGCGCGCGACGGCCGGGACGAGGAAGACTTCGGCCGCGGCGCAGGAGAGATCAGAGGGATCGACCTTTGGCCGCTAATCGTGCGGGACACTGACAAAGTTTCGTCAGCGGCGGGACCAGGTTTCTGGTACTTCTCGTGGCGAGCGAGCGAACGAGCGAGCGAGAGAGCGGAAGAGAGAGAGAGAGAAAGAGGGAAAGAGGAAGAGAGAGAGAGAGAGAGAGAGAGAGAGAGAGAGAGAGAGAGAGAGAGAGAGAGAAAGAGAGAGGCTTCCATCGCCTCGTTGGCGTCGTGACGCCCGTGACTGATCATACTCGTAAAAGTCGACTTCCTCTCCCTCTCGAGGGAGAGAAGTGCAGGAAATCCTGCTCGTCCGCGCGAGAACGGCGTTATTCAAAAAGATAGAGTTCCCCGGCGTTGTCGTGGATCTCGATTTGCTCATGTCGCGCGGAGTTTAGTTCCGTAACGAGCCGTGTCCTGCACGAGGATAACTCAAACGCCGTGGACGCGAGATGCGAGTCACGGTGTCGGGCGCGTTCTCTCCTCTCCTGCGTTACGTGCATCGTTATACCATTTTAATGGCGGTGTGGTGTGTGCGCTTGTAGACGCTCGTCGACGAGTCGTATACTCGATCTCAATTACTTGAAGAGCGCGTAATTTCGTCGTCGCGTCGTCATCCGTACGCGACGCCAAGTCGCTATCGGGAAATTCGGCGGTCCGGCCGATTCGGCCGCGCGGCGTATTCGTGACGCTCGGTCAAGCAGCCACGCGAGTCCACAGCGTCTAAATTCTACGGAAAGGCCATTTGTGCCAGCGAATGCCGGGCATAGCTGGCAAACGCGCAATACGGAATTGATGCCTCGTGCCAGACACGCATGTGCGTGATTCTAATAGGACCGCATTCGCCGTCGAGAGACGCGCGCGCGCGCGTCACGCTGCTCGGGTGCCGCCGAGTAATTGCGTGAGAGACGAGACGAGACTAAAACTCGGTCAACTCCCATGCCACGCATTGTGCGACCGTGTTCTGCGTCGCGTCGCGACCCTCCGTGAAATAGCGAGGACCCGTCGAAGCGAACTTCTTAATGCGCGAGCGGGCGAAATTGCCGGCGCATTATTATCCGCGGACAACGAGAGCCAGCGTCCGCCAGCGAATCGCTGGCTGAGTCGCACAGCACAGCGGAAATTCAGGAAATTACGTCAAACGTCCGCGACGTTAATCGTACGACGAACCACGTTGGATAAAATCGTCCTCCGAGTCTGAGAGCGCAGAGACGCGCGCGCGCGATCGATTTAACAATAATCACATCGCGCCGGCAATTTATACTCGTTTATCTCCGTGTGCCCGCCGATGTATAAATAACTATCGGGACAATAAAAATAAGCCGAGAGAGAGAGAGAGAGAGAGAGAGAGAGAGAGAGAGGGGGAGGGAGAGAGATACAATAATCAGAATCAATCTCCGCCACTTGCCGGCGCGAGAACTTCCTCATTCGTCGACACGCCGAAATACACCGGAACGCCGCTAATCTGCCGTTCATTAGGATTCTTTAATTCAGATATAAACGTCGATGGGACTCGTCGCCCGGCGAGAAGTTCCCCGACTCGTTACGAGCCGCTCTTTACGATCGCGTCTCCACTTTATCACGCACCGGGCCGAATGCACGGCGCGTTCCTCTTCCGCCAGGATTCTACGGCCCATGTTAACGGCCGCTCGTCGGCGTCGCTTTACGATCGCGAAAAGACGGGATATTGTTTATAAATGCAAGCCGCGCGCGCCTCGTCTCTCGACGAGGGCGCTAAAAACAATCCGATCGGCCCGATAGCGGCCGTTACGAGCGGACGGATGAGCGATAATAAAAAGTGACGAGCCGCGAACCTCCGCGGACTTAACGAACGCCGTGTGTTAGCTTTTCCCTACACATCACGACGCGCGTCGTGGGATGAACGAGAATCGCGGACAAATCGTCGTGTGTGCGTGTGTGTGTGTGTGTGGAACACGTCCGTTAACGAGACTGCGCAGATCGTCCGCGAACTCAGCGAACAGGCGCGCGCCCGACCGACTTGACCGTCGCGTCGTCGAACGGCGGCGAATGGTCGAATGACTAATGGCGGTTGATAATGGCGGGCAAATAATGTGCGACAAGCGCGCGGGAGGACGATCCAATTACTTCGCATCGAGCCGGGCCACACCGAGGTTCGCGCGACGACGAGCCGTCGTCGTTATCCGGCCGCAGATAAGAGCGAAGACGCGTGTCGCGGCTAGTCCGCTGCTCATTACGCCGCTTTGATTTAGGTGCGCGCGTCCGCAGCTTCCCGTGCCAGAGAGAGAGAGAGAGAGAGAGAGAGAGAGAGAGAGAGAGAGAGAGAGAGAGAGAGAGAGAGAGAGAGAGAGAGAGGCTGCCCTGAAAAATTCGTGACGCGCACCTGGCGACGCCAGGTATGACTTTTACTTTCGCGTCGCCGCGTCGCGATGGACTCGCTTCCCGATAAAACGATGACAAAAATCAACCGCACTCGACAAAAGACGATATTTATCGCGGGCCGCTCTTGCGACCGACTCATTTGGCGCACGCAGCGCCGACGCGAACACGTCGATAACGAGAGTTTGCGAAAGACAGGGAGAGAAAGAAAGAGAGACCAGATCGCACACTCTGCCGAAAAATTCCGGCTCTCCTTCCCGCGGCACCCGGCGCACCTGTCGCTCGTATACTCGTGCGCGATTTACGCATCTCGGCCGGTAACTCGTCCGACAGACGAAAAAGAGGAACGAGCCGCATGAGGGGGATAATGCGATAAAGGGCCAACGAAAAACGTGCGAAGGAGCGTAGGGAAGAAAGACACTCTCTCTCTCTCTCTCTCTCTCTCTCTCTCTCTCTCTCTCTCTCTCGTCGTCCCGTAATCATCGGGATTTTCGAGTAAACACCGTCCGTCCCACGACTCGCTCGGATAGTTTCTAGTGTCGCGGTAAGATCGCATAATTACATAAATTAGCCGCCGCTCAGCGCGCGGCGAAGCGAGAGCCGGAGGAGGCCGGCGGGGCCTCCGCAGAAGTGGAAGAGAAAGAAGAAGAAGAAGAAGAAGAAGAAGAAGAAGAAGAAGAAGAAGAAGAAGAAGAAGAAGAAGAAGAAGAAGAGACAGGCGGCTGCGAGAGGCAGGATCGATGGGAGTGCAAGGGAGCGCGCACGAAGAGAGATCGGTGAGGTACGACGGAGAGAAGCGGATAGAGGCTGTTAAAGCGCGCGTGTCTAATTTCCCTACGAACGGCCCGATCGGTGGGCCCGCGGGCGGGCCCTGTGATTTACGCAGCTAATACACTCGCGAGAGCTCGCTCGCTCACTTGCGCGCGCGCGCGCGCGCGCGCGCGCGCGCGCGCGCACCGTCCCGATGCTAATGCCTACAAGCTGTTAAACGTCCTTAATAATATTCGGCGACGAAGGTGGTGCCGTGGATGAGCGCGAGTCGAAGCGATCTATCGTCGCGGTGATCGCGGGGATTCTCATTAGCGGCTCTGCTACAGGTGTAACTTTGTCCTTCTCTCTCTCTCTTCTCTCTCTCTCTCTCTCTCTCTCTCTCTCTCTCTCTCTCTCTCTCTCTCTCTCTCTCTCTCTCTCTCTCTCTCTCTCTCTCTCTCTCTCTCTCTCCTCCTCTCTCTCTCTCTTCTCTCTCTCTCTCTCTCTCCTCTCTCTCTCTCTCTCTCTCTCTCTCTCTTTCTCTCTCTTCTCTCTCTCTCTCTCTCTCTCTCTCTCTCTCTTTACTCTCCTTTCTCGCTCGTTGCCGCCGCCTCTCCATCCAGCCCCCGTCTCGTAGTTGTGTGCGATTTCTCGGTGCGAGCAGACGGATAAATAAATACAACGTGCTGGATGTTTGAGCGTTTCGAGTGGGAGAAGGAGAGAAGGAGAGAGAGAGAGAGAGAGAGGGAACTGATTTACCGTAATGGGCCGGCGCGACTAGTAATGCGCGGACAACGGTTGCCGTTGGGAGAGAATAAGTCGGCCTTATATATGTGTAACGCTCGAGCGAGCCCGGGATGCATATTGCGCGATGCATCCAGCAACGATACTTCGCCGTGAGAAAAGTCGCGGTTATGATAATAGCGAAGGTGTGCAGCGCTTGCGTTTGCACTTTAAGAGCCGCGCGTCCGTTTCTCGCTGTTTGCGTTGCGGCGCCGGAGAGAAGGTAGGAAAACGAGAGAGGGGAAGAGAGAGAGAGAGAGAGAGAGAGAGAGAGAGAGAGAGAGAGAGAGAGAGAGAGAGCTGCAAAATCTCATCGCGTGCATAATGTCGAGAGAACAATTAGTGGGAATTAATTAAATGAAAAGTTGCGACGTGAGACGTAGCGATGTCGAAGCGTCATTTTTGCACGCGAGAAAAACGTGTGCGTCTGGGTGTGGGTGTGGATGGGCTTATGTGTGTGTGTGTGTGTGTGAAGGTATCCCGGTGCGAAACTATGTAAGCGGTCGGGGTTAACCATCGCATCGACGGCACGGTATCACGCGCACAGGAGTATCCGCGTCGACACGTGTCATTGGTCACTCGATCGCGCTGCTCAAAAACACACCGGTTCTCGGGCGCCTCGTTTCGTTTTGTGGTCGCATACTAATTAGCCGGCCGCTAATTTAGCCGCGCCGATAAATCATGCGAGGCGTATGAGTCGGCCGTGCTGATAAATTCCCGCTTACGACGCGCCGGACATTCGAGTCGAGTTCGGCTCGCGCGCGCGCGCGGAGCTCGTGCTTTTTGTCATTGGTTTTAACTAAAATTTATCGGTCCCGATAATCAGCGGCGTCGCGCAAATTATTGCCTTCGATCCTTCGCCGGCTGCGGATTTTTGCCTTAATCGAAATTTATCTCCCCTTGTGTTTGCGCTTGGGAGGGACGTTAATTTAGCGTTAGACGCGCGTGGCGGGCGAACTGTAGATGCGAAGGCAAATAAACAGCGCCGAAGACGAACGCCGCGACGGCGTCTCTGCGCGAGGTCCGTGTAAATCACGACGACGTTTTCCAGAAGGAAAGTCCGCCGCGCGCAGGAATGTATCGAAGTCCGAAAGGGGAATCGCGCCCAGCCGCGAAACTCGCTCGGTCGGACGGACTTTGCTCGACGGCAATTTTAACGAGCGATCCGCGTGTAGCGAATTTTCGCACGTATCGAGAGGAGAACGTTCCGAGGGAGAAAGAACCAGACACTGAAAAATTAAATATACACACGCGTGTACAAACGTGTGCGACGTGCAAAAGAACGTGCCGTGTCGTAAAAAACGGAGGTGTATTTTTAGAAGGAGCGATCGTATCTCGGAGAATTTTCCTAAGTGGAGTGAGCCAGCATTAACGTCTCGCGCGCTGGCCCGGTGAAATGCTTCTCACACCGGCAGCCCTCCTTCACGCACCGCGCAACTTCCGAACAGTAAAAGCGCGACTCACTGCATTATGCAAATTAGCAGTTGCGTACCCTTGGACTAATCGGAGTTAACGATCCAACGGCTAGAGCGGCCGCCGAAAGCCGCCGTCGTTGTTGCCGTGCGAGTCGTTAACACGCACCCGTTCGAGGTCGGTATCATTCTCCTCGCGTTTATTTAATAATCCACGTCTCGCGAGCGCGCGCCAGGGCGGCTATCGTTTTCGAATGGTCGCGGTAGCCGGCGCGCGGTATCCCCTCAATTTGCCTCATTCGCTCGTTCCTTTTCCAGTCGGCAGACGGCCGCCGCGCCGCGCCGTCGTTTGCGGCGAGTTTCTCTAACCGTGCCGAGCCGGCCGCGAGCGATGGTGTAATTCATGAGGGGCTACAATGTGCCGTCGTGTAATCGGCACACGCGTGCGACGAGAGAGAGAGAGAGAGAGAGAGAGAGAGAGAGAGAGAGAGAGAGAGAGAGAGAGAGAGAGAGAGAGAAAGAGACGGCCGGCGATCGCGTAGATTCCCGCATCGCGACGACGACCGCGGGACGAGAGACGACGACGCGCGCGCGGCACTTTATACGGCCGACGGCTCGCCGCGCCGGCGCGCAGCTAATTGAATCTCGCTCGAATCGATCGCAGATCGCGAATCGCCGGCCGGTGCTCGGCGAGCGGAACGACGACGCTGGCGCAGTCGCTGCTTCAGAGGTGTGCCGGCAGTTTATTGGCAAGTACGTGCAACGGAGGGGGGCGAGCGAAAATGGAAGAGAGAGAGAGAGAGAGAGAGAGAGAGAGAGAGAAAGAGAGAGAGAGGAGAGCGTATACAAAGTTGCCGCCACGGAGACCACATTCGACGCTCATTAGCCTAATCGCCTTCATTACACGAAATTAATATGCAAATACGCGGATGCGCCGCGTTATTTATAACGCACCGTAGAATAGGTATAACGGCCCGTTGCCGGTGGCGTACCTAGCGCGCGACATGTCACCTAATTAATTATCCGCCACGCAATTCCCGGCTCATACTCTCGGCAGAGTTAACGGAGTCTTAACGAGGAGCAACCTCCTCCTTCTCCTTCTCCTCCTCCTCCTCCTCCTCCTCCTCTTCCTCCTCCTCCTCCTCCTCCTCCTCCTCCTCCTCCTCCTCCTCCTCCTCCTCCTCCTCCGAGCTCCTCCGTTCTCTCGCGCTCTCAGCCACGGCTTCGCTCTCAGCCGCTGCATCGTGGCGCACGTCATCGTCGTCGTCGCCGTCAGGGAGGTTGGCGAGGAGGAGAGCTCGGGTTAGAGAGACCAGACACGAAGATTTCGGTCACGTTCACGAGCGACGCGAAAAAATCGTAACGTCCGGCGCCGAGCGCACTTGATATTATGGCTATTTTGCTGGCCGGCGCAAAGCCCCCGAGGCGGATGTACTAACGGCATGTTGCGCAACGAGGCTAATTACAACTTACTCGTAATGATAGTTTGGAAGGAGGTTATGTAACTATTAATTAAAGTAATATATTATACGCCGAGCGCGCAGAGTTTCCTCCTTGGCGGGAAGCACGCGTTAGCCCGACTCGAGACGAAATTTTGCACCCATAACTGTCGATTTTTTTGCAATCTTCGACTGAGAGAGTACGAGTTTGAGATTCGTACTTGTGAGATCCGTAATTCGCAGTCGATATCGCTCTTTCGAGACGAATATAAACGCTCGGGATGCATAAAATGTCGCGAATCTCAGTTTCGGCCACGAGACACGAGACAGCGACTTTTTGCGCGACCTCGATTCACGCCCTTTGAAGAGAATATCTTTCCGTTACAATTCATACTTGGAAGTGGAGTCAAGCGACGCGAGAATCCTCGAGCGGAAAATCGGGCTTTGCTCCAATTTGGCGTGCCTGCCTGCCCCTCGCGCCTCAAGCGGCAAGCCGGAGAATTCTAATTTCCGCAGACATTAGGCGTCCCCTAATGAGCTTCCGCCCTAACGAGACCATAAGGCAAGCATACGCGAGAAGTCGGACGTGTTATTGGAAGCTATACATCTGGAATGTGAATCATCAGCGTGCGAGAGAGGAGCAGGGCGATTTGTATCCCGAAATTGGAAGCGAGGATATTGAGGACGGCAGGCTCTGAGGCGCCAGTCGTCGAAATGCACGCGCGCGTAGAAAAGCGCCCAATCCGTCAATAAACAGAAATCCGACTTGCGACGGAGCGTTTCGCTGGAGATCGCAATTTACCGCTGAAGAGTACGCGTTCGCCTGAACGTGATGAGAATGAACCTGAAACTTTCCGCCGACGTATCGCGACGGGTTATCTATCAGCCGTGACCCGCGATTGATATTCCGCGCGCTTGATAGACGCCGATTAACTCTCGACTTCCGGCGACCGCCGGAATGCAAATCGTACGACACGCTTCTTTCCGTTTCGTTGCCGAACAACGTTCGTTTGGAAATCGCTCGTCTCCGCCCGGGCTCGTACCGCCGCAGCTCTGCCACCAGCCACAAGTTGTCCAGTTCGATTTACATTCCCGGCCGTGCGCCCGATAAATTAATACTTTCTCGTGTCCGTGAACAGGGACCCCGGCCGAGAGCCGTGATAGATCGGAAAAGTCCGACGGAGAGGTACTGGTCTTTTATCTAAATGCCCCTTATTAAGCATTGCCCACGCGTCCGCATTTCGACTCCTAATTTATGAAGGATACTCGGTGCTAATGCGCTCCTATGTACGCCGCTTCACGAACAGACAGTTCTAACGAATAGACTTTATCCCGCACGGCCGAGCGCAGACGAGCCGAGAGGGAGAGAGAGAGAGAGAGAGAGAGAGGGGGTGGAGGAAGAGAGAGATAGCGGGAGGGCGCAGCGCGGGGGAGAAGGAGCAAGCGGGAGGGACCGGGGCGTAGAATAAATTATGAAAATTCCGAATGTCAGGAGTGATCAAAGGCGGCCGCGCCTCATTGTGCGCGTCGACTCGACTGTTTAGCGCTCGTAAACGTAAGCAGACGTCTGAAAATAAAGTAATACGGACGGGCTGACACGGTAGTGAGAACGATGTCACGACCGACGGAACGATAAAAAATGATGCTCATGACGAAGCGGGGCGGGACGGGGCGAGGCGAGACGCGCACGTCGGACAATGCATCTTTTCCATTAGTCACTCGACGGTCGGACTTTCGTCGATCGAATTTCCCGAAAGTAAAAATGCGGCGTGTCTGTCCCGGCGATGCTGGGACATATGAACGGGAAAATCATGCAAACATCCAGATCCAATTGGCGCGATATTATAATTGCGCAGAGAGCGCAGGTGTCGTCGAGGTGAACGCTTGACTGGTGTTAATCAAGCGAGATTGCACGCGCACTGCGCTGCGCCGAATTAGGAAACAAAACGGCGGGAATATCCTTGTTCTCTCGCTCCGCTCCGCAGGCGCGAATCGAGGGGTGGATGGAGTGATCGCGCGCGCGCGCGTCGGCGGAAGTTGGCCTAATTGGCGGCGAGCTCGTGATGTTTGCGCTTCTGAGAAAGAATTACACCGCGCCAGGCTTTCCGCCTTTCAGCGGGCGTCCCGCGACTTTGAATTATTTCGCGCCGGATCTTGTCTTGACGGTCGGTCGGTAGGGGGGAGTCGGATGCATCCGAAGTTGCACACGAACCTGCGCGGCACCTCTCTCTCTCTCTCTCTCTCTCTCTCTCTCTCTCTCTCTCTCTCTCTCTGGACTCTCGCGGCTTTTGACCTCCTCCCGAGTGCTGTTAAACGAGACCCACGAGCGATCGTCTTCCCGCCGTTAGGCAGAAAATCATCCAAGTTAATAAGTGGAAAAACGAAAGGCAGGAGGCTCACTTAGAGGCACGGAGCGCTCTTTAAAGGAAGCAGCAAGCACGTTCACGCGTACGCCGGCCCATACTAAGTACTCTCTCGTGAGCGTACGCGAAGGTAGATCCATTGATAATGTCCCTCGGCCTGTTCTCGCGGCCCGCTCGTAACGACTCGCGCTCATAGTTCACGGATGTTAACCAACTGGAAAATAAGGGAGACTCGCTTGGATCGCGTCGAAGGAAGAGGAAACGAGAGAAACGGTGCGAACGCGCCGCGCGCGAGAACTCTTCTTCTTCTTCTTCTTTCTTCTTCTTCTGCTTGTTCTTCCTCTTCTTCTTGTTCCTCCTCCGACGAGAGAGGGAGAGAGAGATAGATAGATAGAGAGAGAGAGAGAGAGAGAGAGAGAGAGAGAGAGACAGACAGGGAGGAAGGGAAAGAGGCCTAAAACGCTATCCCCAATCTGCCCCATTCGTTCTTCCCTTTGCCCTTTCTTGTCCGGGATTATGAGCGATCATCCCGAGCAATCATCCGAGCGATCGTTCGCTCTTTCGTAACCGTTCTGTTCCGGCGATCCTGTTTTATTGTTAGTTTTGACACACACGCGATTCCCTGCTTCCCCTGAGAGGAGTGTCTTATTCGGAACGATTCTGCGCGATCCTCAAATGTTTTCGGTGCGATCGTTGTATTGTCGGCATGAAAAAATGTTGCCCGTTATACGAGTACGTTCTTCGTGAACTCACACCGTCTCATCGCTGTGTGTTCGCGGAAGTATAATGGAATTACGAAGAGGAGCGCCGGGGGATACCGTAGATAGCAAGAACGCCGGGGCTCAAAAAGTTGATCAATTTTCTCGGTGCTCCCATTTTCTTGCTTAACTGTAAGTAAACGTGATTCTCGTTACATTGCCCACTCCTCTGTCGCAACTTTCTGTCCCTGGATTAATGTAGTTATTAATCAACGACGTAAACGCCGTCGACTGGCGGACGCGCGCATACTCGATCAACGTAAACCTGTTAAATTCACTTTAAAATCCATCAGACAGGAAATAATTATTCGCACGACCCGGGGAGTTTATTTTGCGATCTAACGGTGCCCCGTCCTTTGACGTTGCCGCCGGGACGCATTCCCCGAATTTTTCGCAATGTTTCCACAAATGCTTTCATATCCCGATTTAATAACTGTGTGTTTCAGCGCAGTAAAAAAAAAAAAAAGAAAAGAGAGAGTAGCGCCAAGTTATTGCATTGTTTTTCCCGGTCAGGCGAATGGAGATGCGAAACGTTATAATGATAAACGAGTGAACTCTGCGAGTTACGTTCGGAGCGGATTTGTCGTGAAAGAGAGAACAAAATATCCCCCACCCCCCCCCGTCATGATTATCCGCGAAATTGACTCGAGGTCGTTGCGGAATGACGTCGGAGAAATTACAATGCGTTTCCGAATGTGCTTTGAGGATATTCAATTTCGAGCATTTCGCGTGCGCGCGCATTCGACCGCGCTGATACGCGCACGGCAGCAGCCGAGAGAGCTGCACCAAGCGCGAAGCGCTTCAAAACACGGCTCGAGCGTGCTTGAAAAGCCGGCAATTAATGGATGGCTATACCGGTGGTAAGCGGCGACTCATAATGCAGCTGTGTCTACGCCTTTCCTGCGCCGAGGATAGGCATCTCTTGTGCACTTTTATGTACCGTCACGTATGATCTCTCGAGTATGTATTTTAGGTATCTATGTAGACATTTAGTATATACCACCTAACGGGCATCCGCGCTCGCGCGTCACCTAGTGCACCGGGTGACACCCTTCAACCGCCCGCGATGTCGCGCATCACGAGACGTCTCTCGATACTCTGTAATCAGACAGACAGAGAGAGAGAGAGAGAGAGAGAGAGAGAGAGAAGACTTTCGCGACGGCGCTCGTCTCAGGCTGAATAATTGCTAGGCGCTATTCACATCAGAATGCGCACGCGTGACTTTCATCGATCGCGCCTCGATCCTCCGCACGATTTGTTGCCTCCCTGTCCCGGTCGCTCGCGCTGTTCGAAACAGTAATTTACCTATCGTTTCACACAATTGAGCTATCATCGCGGCCGTCGTGATAAAGTACGAGGCGCCGTTCCGAGGCGCGCGATCGCTCGCGAGAAGTCGGAATCGCTTCGCGGGATCGAATTCGCGCGCGCGCGCACCACTTCGTCCGTCCGTCCGTCCTTACATCCGCGCGTACGCGTGCTCGGTGCGCGGATCATTTTACGGCGCTAAAGACACGTTCCCGGACGCATCTCGCCGAGCAGGAAACCGCCTGCAAAAAGACATTCCTTTTAAGGAGCGCTCGCGCGCAATTATACCATTTCTCGACGTTTACGCGCGGTATCGTCCTTCTCGCTTCTCACAGCGCCGCTTTCTCGCCGGAACGAGAAGGCGGCAGATTCAGGCATGGCCGAAGTGCGAGAAAAGCGTCGATCGCCGCGGGATTGTTCGTCACGGCGGACGATGATGGCACGCGGACGGTAATGATGCGGTAACGCCGCGCGAGATCGATGTTGCCTGCTCCCGTTGCTGACGCTGGCAGGAAGCTCGCGCTCGAGAGAGAAAACGAGGTGAGCGAGAGAGGGGAAGAGAGAAGGAGATAGAGCGAAGAAGAGAAAGAAGGAGCGACCACGAGCACGACGAGAGCGCGACCACCCGGTACACTTAAGGACGAACGCCAGCTGACTAGCCGCATTTTTCATTAACACGCTGTAAAGGCTCGTATGAATAGCTAAACCGCCGGAGAGCGATGAGTCGCGTTCACCTCGCGGCGGACGTGGCTGAGATTCTTTTACGTTAAGACGCGCGAGAGAGCGAGCGAGCGGGCGAGCGAGCGCGCAAGCGAGCGCGCAAGCGAAAGATCATTAAGCTCGGGGAAATTTATCGACGCGATCTCTCGACGCGATGCTCCCGGGCCGCCCTTATCGCCCCGTCGGATTTCCCTTTTTTCCCTCGGCTGCTTAATCGACTTTCGAGATCGATCGAGCCCCTGAAACGTCGTGGTGATATAGAGCGCGGATGAAACGGCAAGTTGCAGCGGGTTTCAGATCAGCGAGAGTCCACGCGTTTTGTTGCTCGGCGCCACGTTTTGGCCGGCGCGAGCCGAAGCCCGAGCAGTCGGGAATTCGATTAAACGACTCGAGTGAATCTCCGTGGGTCCAACTTGTGAACGTGAACGCGGTGTGGGAAACACTCGCTGTCGATCGATCCCATCCGCGAGCGCGAGGCGTGTCGACGAGCGAGCGCGCGCCTTCTCGGTAGATTCCGACGTCATCCTCGTCTTCATCTTCGCTCGCTTATACTTCACTCCTCCCTCCCCCCCCCCTCTCCTTCTTTCGTCTTCTCCAGCTCGTGGACGAGACATCGACGAGCACCTCGGCTTTCACCGAAACGTCAGCGCACCGAATCGTAAGACGCTAATGGCGACGGGAAAAGCAACGAGAAAATACGAGAAAAGGAGGGAACGAGCGCGCGATAATCGCGCGTTCCTGTGGGAACGCTGATGGAATTCCTAACGGAACTGTGATGTGCGCGGTTATCAAAAAATGCCATCGCCGTTGCGGACGCGCGGTGATCGACAAGCGTGTGCGCGTCGGGTTTCCGCGAGTCTCGCGAGGATTACGCGCGTGCATTCATCGCGCGACCCCGAGGAGGGTCTCGTTGTCCGCTCGAACGTAACAATTCTCGCGGCCGCCGTCGATTGGCCTCCTTAATCGCCCGCGGGAAATATGCCCGGGCAGTACGCGCGAATCAGGTCGTAAAAGACTCGTGGTTGCTCTCCGCCGTTGCTTCCGCGAAAACACCGTCGTCGAAAAGCCGGCGGAGCTCGCAGTTTCCTATTCCTTGCTCGAGCCTCCTCGCGCGGAAGGTTTTACTGCCGGCCGGCTCGCTCGCGCCTGTGTTTGTGTCGGGGAAATGTTACGACATTCATGAGACGGCGCGAAGAACAAGCGAGCGCGCCTCGCGGAGCGCAGAGCCCGTTGATCGCTCAGGGAGACGAAAAGTCCCGGCTTTGTCTCGTGTTTGCGAGCGTCCGTCCGAAAACTGATGAGGCGCGAAACGCTCGGCCAAACTGACAGACATTTTTCGCGAATAACGTCACTCGCGGGATCCGAGGCGCCACGCGCATCTCAAGTCTGCGCTCCGACGTTGCGTTCGTAGCGATTAATAACGTTCGCCTGAACAAGGATTGTTCTTCAGTCAACGCTCTGTCATGAAAATTTCCTTCGTCGTACCTGCTCGCGTTCGCCACGCCGTCATCGCGTCGAATTTTTCTCTCGCGCTCTCGTGAACGACCTCTCGATCGTTGCAGCCGGAATTGACGGGCGTCGCGACGGATCATTTTGCCCGAGACGTTCCGTTCCTCTCACATCCGATGTGTCGCGCGTGTTTCTGCGCGCCGCTCGTTAAGCGGGTATTTCCGTCGCGCGGCTGCTAATCCGGCAAAAATCCGTAGCGCGATGCTGCGCGCCTGCGGAGCGATCCAATAAGCGTAGGCACCCGTAAACGTCGCGCCTTGGTCCGCGAGGCAAAGCGCGCGGGATGATTTACGCGAGAGAGAGAGAGAGAGAGAGAGAGAGAGAGAGAGAGAGAGAGAGAGAGAGAGAGAGAGAGAGAGAGAGAGAGAGAGAGAGAGACAGAGAAGGAAAGGCGAACGAACGAACAAACTCGCGCGCGCTCATACGACGGCCGGGCGAAGCGAAACGAGGGGGGAACGGACGACGGTAAATCTTGCCGCGATTGACACGTGTGAAATGCGTCGGTTGGCTACTCGGGGACTTCGCTTTGACTTTGACACCCCGCGCACACGCTCCGCGAGCTCAAAAGGACCCGGAGAAATCGGCCAGCTGACTCGCGCGCGCGCGCGCTAGAAAGGGCCGCAATGTGCTCCATCCGAGCAAGGAACTGGTCGGTCGGCACCGTCGCATAAACTTTTCTCCAATTCTCAGCGAAATCGATTTGACCCCGAAGAAGTGCGCTCTCTGAAAGGGTGAAAAAATGGCCGGCGCGCGAAAATGAGTTCTCGTTTCGCGGCCGGACAGAGAGAGAGAGAGAGAGAGAGAGTGAGAGAGAGAGAGAGAGTCGTAAACACGAGAGTGTCTTTCGAAACGACCTCGAGCGACGACGACGACGGAGACGTAATGGAACGTGCTGCGTCCTCGTCTGCCGATGACCCGGCGATCATGCGTGACAGCACGCGGAAGAGCTCGCTTTCGCGGAAAGTGCTTTCGAAATCGCTCATACGCGACCGGAACGTCTCGCGGCCTCCTCTCGGTGGCGACGAAGAAGAAGCAGCCGGCGGCTTGACCGGTGTGATCGTCGCCGTCGTTGTCGTCGTCGTCGTCGTCGTCGTCGTCTCCTCCGTCCGAACCGCCGTATATCTCGTTGATATGTTGCGACATTGTGGAATCCGCGAATTAAATGAACGGGACTGTAAGCGGCCGATTATTTACGAGGATTTTTTCACTTGTCGGGAGGCAGAGGGAGGAGGAGAGAGAGAGAGAGAGAGAGAGAGAGAGAGAGAGAGAGAGAGAGAGAGAGAGAGAGAGAGAGAGAGAGAGAGAGAGAGAGAGAGAGAGAGAGAGAGAGAGAGAGAGAGAAGGCGAGCGAAAGGAGCGGAGAAGTGGAGGACATTATCGTGGCACTTCGTCCTTGCCTCGTGCGTGCGAATCTACCGCGCGTCTCTGTAATACGCGCATACCGTCTGCTGCCTGCCTGCCTGCCTGCCTACTTTGCCTTGCCTTGCCTTGCCTTGCCTTGCCTTGTCTGCCCGCCTGCCTGCTCCCCGACAGTCGTATGCGAATGCGTTTATGCGGCGAGTCAGTATGCGGAAGAAGTCGAATTCATGGGCTTGTCAGCGTCGCTTTTGAAGTCCGATTTGAGTTACGTCTAAGTATGCCGTGCGCTTACACGCGCGTTAGTTAAGACTTACGGGCCGATCGCGCAGGAGGCTTCCTACCTAGCTGATCCTTTAACGCGCTCATTTGTCCTGCCGCGAGGCTCGCCTCCCAACCGAAGCCGAGGTATCTCCTGGCCGACACTCCGCCGACGTGTCCGCTCGACATATCGGTATCGAGTCCTTGCAGGAGACTCGGTTGCGTCGATTCGAGGCGCTCCTCCGTGTCGTCCACGCCGACATTCCGCGCTTCTCTTCCGCATCGGCGTGCCGCACTCTCGCATCCTCGTGATGATCTCGCGTCGGAGCGCTCTCGGCGGTTCTTCTCTCTGTCGCGAAATTTCTGCCGGAGTCCGCGCGGGAAAGAAGGGTCAGAGGGGACCGGGAGAGGGAGAGGGAGTTTGAAAGGAAGGATCTGGCGAACATACGGCGCTCGGGAGAAAGCGGAAGGACACGCGGCGAGCATGCGGAGAATTCTGCCGCGTGTCCAGCAGGCGCGATTTTGCAGCTTCTGCACTTCGCCATCGGCACGTACACGCGTACACACTTGCGCACGCGCGCGTACACACAAGCGTCCGAAGTGCGCACGGTTAGCCGTGTAGAAAAGACACGAGCGTAAAGGCCGCAAATGAGCCCCTATTCAAAATTAAGCGGCGACCGGCGACCGCTCGTGCCGGAATATTGATGGACGCGTTTCTTAAGCGGCCACGTGGGCACGTGTTGCGGCTACCGATCGATTTCGCTGCGCATTAAAATGCAGAATTGTTTCTTTGCCCGGGCGTAGCGCCGTCCGTTTCGCCGGCAAATTGAGCTTGCTTCACGAAGCGCATATATATTATCCGTGTAATATTCAAGCCGAAGAGAGCCGCCCGCGAGTCCGTGGCTCGTCGGACGTTGCGGAAATATCGAGACGCGGTTTCTCAGCAAGTGACCGCCGTCATGACCGCGCGAGAGTGTTTAGTCCCATCTTACCGCGACATGTCCGGCTAGTTTTGCCTCTTGCTCGCTGCGAAGGATTCCCTTTGATCTCTCGACAATCGACAAAATTGCCGTCGATACGTTGCCGCCGAGACGGTTTCGTTATTCACCGCGCGTACTCGCCAGTGTTTGCTCCTCCCTTTTGTTCAGCCCCGTGTCTCGTGCTTAAACCCGACAAGAATCGCCTCGATCTCGGGGCGAAGCAATTGCGACGCAGACGCGCACGATATGCCCGCTCGCGGAGAGAGAGAGAGAGAGAGAGAGAGAGAGAGATCGAATCGTGCGGCCGCGAAAGCACACGAAACGCGAGCGAACCCGCAAACGCGAGATTGCCTGCTGCGAAATATCCGAAAAGAAAAACATCTGCGGTCCGCCGGCGGATCGGGGGTTGCAAGGAGGGAGCGGAGGGAGGGGGGGAGGAGGTGCTCGATAGTCGCGTAGCAGCATCGGCAGCATCGTTGGGGCGATAAACCCACCACGAACCACGAGTCTCGCGACGCGTCGTGTCAGTTTGTCGATTGAACGTTCTTTCTTCCTTTCTTTTCCTCTTCTTTTTTATTGTCTTTAACCCGGCTGGCGCGGCGAGTCGCAGCCGCCCTCGGACGCCTGGCGACCGACGGTGTTTGCGCATGACGGGCGCGCGTTTAGCTAATTGCGTTAAGTCGCAGTGCAAAGCGAAGCGCGGTCGACTTGGTCGCTCCGCTCGAAACGCTCGAGGGGGAAAGTTTCCTCCGGCAGGAGCCGAGCCCGGGAAAAAAGGAAGAGCACACATCGCCGCGATTCTCTCTCGGCCCGTCTCTCGCCGCCACGCCATAACAACAAAGTTATCCGCGAATCAGCGCGATCGCTGCGGAAAATTGATGCTTTACGCGCGCCGCGTTCTTTGGAGAATCGGCGAGCGGGACGGAGAACGTCGCGGCGCCGCTATTAACATAACGACGCGCATCTCGTCTCGTTTATTGGACGATCTCCATCCCCCTCCCCCTCCCCCTCCCTCTGCCGATCACATTGACTTTCATACGGCCGCGCTCGCGTGCGAGCGGGCGGGCGAAACCGTCTTCTAATATTCCGCTATTTCCTATTGTAAGGCCAGAAGATGTCCGCAATAACGGCACGCCGAGGGATCATCGACCGCGCATCCAAGTAGATACATTATTCATCGTCGAGAGACATCGACGGTGTTTGCGCTCGCGGTCGTGGCCGAAACGCAAAGTCGCGGGAGCGGCCCCGTTTCCGGAATCGTTATTCCGCGAGAGATAGTCATCCGCGAGGAACGCCGCCGAGAAGCTCGCCGCGGCCGAGACAAGCGGAACGGGGCGGAATCGAGCCGGGATCATCATCAGTCGTCATTGTCATTGTCGTCGTCATCGTCGTTCCGCGTTTAAACGCGGACCGGGTCTCTCAGCCGGAACCTCCGCTTGACCGGCGCGCGCGCGCGCGCGCGAGCACGCGAATTCGATCTCCAGCCGGTCGTCGGCTGGACGCTCCAAGAACGCTTGCATTATTCATAACCAATTCCCGAATCCCGAACTCGAAATGAACCAACGTCCAGGTCAGCTTCCTCCTTCTCCAACCACCGCCGCCTCTTTGTCGTGTTCCTCTGCTCTCCTCTCTCCTCCTCGTTTTCTTCCAACGTCGCTTCTCGTTTCGCGGCGGATCCACCGGCGTCTCTCAATCCGGAGGCCGTACGCACCCGCGCCCACGTCGCCGTCGCCGGCGAAAACCCGCCGCGAATCGTCTCGATATTACACTCGCCGCGCAACCTGCCCAGCCGCGCTAATTGGCTGTCGAGCGGGGCATTTCTTTTTTTACGTCCCCGCGGGAGTTTCTCGAGGTTTCCGTGTCCCTCGCGGCCAATTAAGGCGCCCGGTGAAATCGTCCCACACGAAAGCCGGGAACCGTCGGCTGATGGGAGGGAGCAGGAGGAAGGAACGGTAAGAAGAAAGAAAACGCGTCTACGCTCACATGCGGAAGGAAAATTTGATCGCTCGCGCTCGACCGAACGGCGAAACGCAGCGATCGGGCGAGAATCGAAACCTCCCCCCCGCCTTCGTTTCTTCTTCTCTGGTCGCTTCTCTGCGTCACAGACGCGGTAGCTTCCTCCATTCGGTAACATGTCGCGAGTCGAGCGTCTCGGTGCACCGTGGCCTCTTCGACACCCGCCGGACGCGACGAGATATAATCGGGTCAGGGTGCGTAATTGGATAAAACGTCCGCCGCGACCGGCTAACGCAGGAAAAGTCGAATGCCGCGCAACATTGTGAAATGACAACCTCGGCGGTGCACCGCGAGTCGCCGTAGCCTCTCCTCCTCGTAATCCCGATGGGAACTCTTCGCACTTTTCGTTCCTCTCAGCGGGGCTCGCGAGATCATCAAACGGGGCCTCGGCCGCTCCGCGATTTGCGAGCTCAAACGCGCGGAATTGCGTAAATCTCGCGCGTGACGACGCGGCGTAGCTGCTGCTATCGCGCTCGGCGAGCGCGCTGGTCTATCGATAACGCGACGGCGGCCGCATCGGGGAAGCGGATTAATGTGCAAATTCCCGACGACAGGTATTCGCGCCGTCCGGCGACATTAACGCGCGAGTATGAAAGAGGTAAAGGACAGGCGAAGCGTGCATTCGGCCTCCGGGACGACTCGATTTCTCTCTCACGACGCGCCTCTCTCTCTCTCTCTCTCTCTCTCGCTCGCTCGCTCTCTTTGTCGTCTTCGTTATCTCCGCTTAAGCCCCACCTCTCCGTCGCTTAATTTATAATCGCACGTTTTTCATCGCCCACTTGCAGCCTGGTGTGAAAGCGCGGCGCGAATGTCTTCGCTAATGACGCGACGTCTTATTTGCCGGCACCACCGACGTGCTGCAGAACGTAAAAGGCGAAGCTGTGGAGTCGTCCTCCCCCACCCTCACCACCCCCGGTATCCGGAATGACAATGGCTATTCGTATCATTGTCGTCCGCGGCAATTGAACCCGCTCTCTGTCGCAACGGCCAGGTTCGCGTCGACGCTCGCCGGGGCTCGCGTATCCTCCGGTACAATCCGCACTTGTATGCGCAATTGCGAATCGCGACGTGCAACTTTGTGAGCGCGGACAGCGGCGCGACGAGACGCCTCAAACGCGTACCGAGGCATTTAATTATTTCATTTCATCGATTTATACCCGTCCCCTCCGCGACGCCGCTCTTTTTCCCCGCTCAATGGCGCTCCCTCCTCCGCTCCAAGAAAATCTCCGTCCTCGCGACGTCTCGCGAACTTTGCTGCACTCGGCGAGACGACGTCGAGTCGTTCTATAAACGCGTCCTTCTCTCTCTCTCTCTCTCTCTCTCCTCTCTCTCTCTCTCTCTCTCTCTCTCTCTCTCTATCTTGTGATGCGACGCTTCTGCGCTAATATAACAGTGGCGCGCGGAGACGCCAGCTGACGTTTAATACCCTTGGCGACGAGAGTGCGGCTTGAGGAAACGCGGACCCGGTGAAAACACCGACGACGACACGGCCGAGAAACGCGCCACGACGGAGTGAACGCGCACGAGCTTCTAATAGCTAATAGCGTTTACTCGCCGTTTGACTCCGCGAGAAGGCGGAACACTCCCGCCGAGAGTCGCGAGCGCAAAGAAGAACGTCGACCGACGGCAATCGTAAAGTAAAGTCATATCTTTGATCTATATTTGGCCGTGTGATCCCTTCTCTCTCTCTCTCTCTCTCTCTCTCTCTCTCTCTCTCTCTCCCCCCCCCTTTCTTTCCCTTTCTCTCTTTGCCGCCTTCAACTCGGTCTGCCATTGACCGCGACGAGCCGCGGGAAAATCCAACACGACGACCCCTTTGAAGGAGGAAACTCGCCTCCTGCTGCTCGCTCGGCCGACGACTCAATTAAGAAAACCTTCGATATAACTCGTTTTATTCTTCAGCGGCGCCAACGGGACCGACGGCGACGTTTCGTCGCCGTCATCATGAGAGCTCTCGTGCTCGGTTCTTCGACGCGAGCGCGTAGCTACCGACGAGCCAAGCAAGAACCGTGCGATCGTCGTCGGCGAAGCTCCCACGATCACGCTCGCCGTCTCCTCGATCCTCTTACGCGATCGCGCTCGTCTTCGGTCGATCTTGTCGATTGTGAGACGGGGAAAAAACGCCGGGGAAAAAATGATCGGGCGAACAATTGGACGCGGTGCCGTTGTTCGCACTCCGCGCGGACGCTCTCCGGGCGGAGAGCGGATTTCGACGGAAACCGCGAAACGTTAGAATCCGCGTCACTCGCTGGACGATCGCGAGAACGTCGGAACGTCGTTACGGAACACGGACGATAATCGCTCGCTTTGAGAAGCGTGGAATGGACGTTCGCAATGGCGCGAGATCGCTGCTAGCGGTACATGGCGCGCCGCTCGCTGATGCCCGCCCCGGTGTGGCTTCCGCTGTCGATTGGCAGTCCCGGCGGCGCATCTTTCGGCCAAGGCGTCAGGGTTAAGCGGCGACGCTTCCGACCGACGGCGTTTTTGCCGGCCCGGCTGCCTGCCGCGCTTCGCGCGAACGTCTCACGCCGTTTTCCGCGATGCTCGCCGCTCGGGCACGCCGTAGCCGTGAAATCCGCCTCGTCGGCTAACTGGGACGACACGACTATCCGCTCGTTTCTTCCGATCGCGGGAACTAACGCGATCCGGACTTTTTCGAGCCGCACGCGTCCGGACGTGTCAGGTCACGATGCAGCCACCACACCGTTGCCAGCACGAGATAAAAGAAACACGTGCTTCCGGACCGCGGGCGGGGAAGAGCGTTGCTAAAGTGTTACGGGACGCGTCTGCCTCGCTCGTGAGATCGAGTATCATCGCGCGGCATCTCCCTAGTTTCGACAGACTGCTCGTCCAGGTCGGCGTCAAGCGGGTCGCGCGGGGTAGAATTCATACAATCGGGCGATCTCGCGAGCCTAGGAGGTCCGGTCGTCGAGCGTGCGGGCCTGCCGGCAGCGGCTGCGGGCCCGGCTGCTGCTGTTCGTTATCTCGGCAACGAGCGGCAGAAGTCTTAGCGCGGCAACAATCGCCGCGGTGGAAACTCGACACGAGGACATCCACTAGTGCCAGCTCTCGGCCGCGGGCCAATTAATACGCGTCCGTTCGAAACGCGGGCGCGCCTCTGTGTGCGCCTTTCCGCGGCACACCCGGTACATCGTGTCGGTCGTGCGGCACGGAAGCCCGAGAAAGAGAGAGAGAGAGAGGGAGCCGAGGGAGCCGAGGGAGCCGAGGGAGCCGAGGGAGAGTCGAGAGATGCTAAGGGAGATGGAAAGAAGCTGTGCGAGAGATGCGATGGGGAGCGGGGGGAGGGGAGAGGAAGAAAGGTGTACGGTGGAGAGGAGGGAGAGAGAGAGAGAGAGAGAGACAGAACGAAGGAGAGAGGCTCCGTACGTGCTCGCCACGCTGAAAAGGGTAGCCCACGGAGCATAACCAAGTAGCCCACGACAATAAGCAGGGAAACGTTTTATTAATTGCCGAGATCTGTCAGTGTCTCCCCGGCGAGCGCGCTGCCATATTAAATGGTCGGCGGACTGCCGACCGAAACCGACGCGGTGGGCAGCTCTCGGCCGGAACGACGACGATGACGACGACGACGACGTCGTCGTCGACGACAACGACGACGATGAGGACGACGACGAAGACGGTGGCGGTGAGTTGGTGTTCGCCGGCAACCAGTGGCCGCGAACGTCGAAGGGCCACAACCGCGGGGCTCCTTCTGGGTATTACGTTTCCTCGTGGTGTACGACGTGCAGTCGTGGTAGCGCCCATTGCGGCGTAACAGGGAGGCGATCCGGGCGGAGGAGGAACGGTCGGAGGGGGAGAGAGAGAGAGAGAGAGAGAGAGAGAGAGAGAGAGAGAGAGAGAGAGAGAGAGAGAGAGAGAGAGAGCCCGGAGATCTCTCAAGAACCGGTCCACGCTAAGACGAACCCGACGTTACTAACCACCTGTAGATACCAACGGATCCGCCGTCTATGCGCGTCTATCGAGGGGAATTCCTCGATTCTAATCGGGCGAACTCTCCTCCGCGGCGCGTTACCTGGCCTGGCCTGTTGGCATCGGCTCGTGGTCGCGCGGCAGCGGCGGCGGCGGCAGCGGCGGCGGCGGCGGCGACTGAGATTTCATCTGCGTGGACGTGGACGTTATTAACTCTCGGCGGCATCCGCGTTTTTCTCGCCGCGTGGTGCCGTAAAAAGTCAGACTTGTCCTCGCGCGATTATCTAACGCGCGTCGTAGCAAGGTGTCGCACGGTGAAGCTTTCCTCGTCGGGGAGGACGAAGGAGTCATTAACGACGCTTCGGTCGCGGCTGTCGCCGGCCACTATAGCCGAGGCTGCGCGGTGACGTAGCGTTATTGTAAAAAGGCAGTCCTGTTTCCCCGTGGAAAATGCGCGATTCCACGTCGGCACGAGGCGACAACACTGTTTGGTCCCCGCCCGACGCGCGCGACCAGGACCTCCGATTGAATAATTCGTCGAGAGGAAAAACGGCAAAAGGTAATACTCGTCAATGATAACGGGATTCCTTCGGCAGACTAGTAATTAACATCGCGATACGTGCGCGAAACGTATATACTGTGCGAAAGCGCGAGCCGCGATTCTCTCATGTAATCCCGTCCCGGGCGACTGGGACACCCTCTTCTTCTTCTCCTCCTCCTCCTCCTTCTTCTTCTTCTTCTTCTTCTTCTTCTTCTTCTTCCTCCTCCTCCTCCTCCTCCTCCTCCTCCTCCTCCTCCTCCTCCTCCTCCTCCGTCACGAGTTGCAACCGCGCGCTCCAGCTCCGCGATAAGAACGTTCCGGCGTCCGCATCGGGTAGCGGTCGACGTGCGAAAAATCGCACGATCATTTCCGCCACGACCAGCCGCGTCGCCGTCGCATGGACACCCGGCGACGACGCCGCAGCGGTAATCGCAATCGTCCGTCGGTGTCGCATCGCGACGTGTTATCTCTCTATACGGCGCGGTTCGACGGCGCGATCACGATCGGCGGCGGATCACGCCGCGAAAATTCTCGCCGGCGTGTTGTACCGTAATAGGCGCATAGTATATATCCACGCTAATTAGTATACTCGCGCGCGCGCAGGCAATAACCCTCATAATCCGAGGTCACAGCAGGTCGGCCGTAACTCAGGCACGAGACGATTCGTATCGTGTTCCTCTTCTCTGGCGAGGCCTCGCGTCGCGAAGGTACATCGGCCGGCCGGCAGCGAGCGGTAACGGTCACGCGGCATTTTTGCAACGGCGACTCTCCCAACGGGTTTCTTTGCGTTTTCCAACAATGAGGATCTCTCCCCGGCGGCGTCGTGTATGAAGCGACGGCTCCCCCGGCGGCCACGCTGCGGCGGTTCCGCATAGTCCTACCGAGTTTCTCGCGATGAATCATGTCGCACGACGACACGTACGTACGTAGGTACCGCGCCGCGCCGCGCCGCGCCTCGCCTCGCCTCGCCTCGTCTCGTCTCGTCTTATCTTGTCTCACCTCGCAGCTTGGAAATGTGCGGCTTCGAGGTTAACAGCGAACGAGTCGATGCGAACGATACCCGAACTCGGGACAGATCCCGGCGATGCGTGAGCGACGTCTAGGCTACTTGAGGGAAGAAGTGAAGAGAGAGAGAGAGAGAGAGAGAGAGAGAGAGAGAGAGAGAGAGCTGATGCCTGACACCCGATTTGTTATCTCACTCGGTACCCCGTCGCTCTTACGACGCGTGTAATGTCGGTAATTTAATATATGGGCTGTTTATGCGCATATATATAGTACACGCACACACAGTGCGATTTTTGCCGGTAATGGATGCCTCGTTAGCAGTCTTTCACGTTATTGTCCCGCTGATGCGGCCGGGAAATGCGTTACCGGAGGGGTCCGACGCAAGGATTCGAGTTGAGGCGCAGCGTCTCTCTTTTCGCAGTATCGACCGATACCGCCGAGGTATCGGCGAGATATCACGACGAGATTTTATCGCGGACAATTCCCCCTCGGCCGCCCCCCTCGTCGAAAACGCTGACGTTCCGTGCGTCCGTTGCGTCCCGTCCCGATATTGCGCAATAGGCGACACTCCGTGGTAGAAGAGAATTCACCTTTAATCTCGCCTAGACGAGAATGAATGGAATATCCGAGGGTGTTTCGAAACGGCAATATGTTTCGCATTCATCCGCTTAATCACAACGCGAGGATACGTGTCACAGGCTAACGCGGCAACAAGTCCGCAGATCAAACACGAAGATAATGCGCTGATCACTAATGTATCACGTCGTCATCTATAATCATTGATCGACGCGTTGATCCTCCGGTTCTCAGGCGCGGTCGCGAGAACGAAAGAGAGAGTGAGCGTGCGAGCGAGCGAGCGAGCGAGGGAGCGCGGGAGTGCGCGCCGCTTCAGCGCCATTTCGTTAACCCCGTCGCGGATTTTCGCGTTATACGCCGGTATAATGCAGCTAGTTACCGTTATTGGTCCTTCCCTTTTACGTACGCCGCGTTTGAGGCGAGCCGGCTCGCGCGAACGAATAAATCTCCTCATCTCGCGATTCTCAACGCCGGGCCCGGCGTACAAATGGATCGGGTAGTTAACTGTTAACGAGTCGGAGGATCGATACCAGCCGGCCGCATCGAAATCACACGCAGGTCACGTCTTCATCGGCAATCGGTTGATCGATGCGCGCGCGCGCGCGCGCGCGACCTCTTCTTCTCGTTCCCGCGCGTTCGCGTTCAGTCGGCGATACGTCAGGCCGACTTTGTTCGGCGACCGCGGCGGGATGATTTTTTCAGGCCTCGAGCATCGCGGATAAATTCATAATCGGCTCTCGACAGATGGCTCGCTTGAACTCGAATAAATCGCGTCGCCGCCGCCACCGTCGCCGTCGTCGACGTCGACGTCCTCGGCGGCGGCGGCGTCATCGTTCGCGATCAATGATCAATGCGCAATCCACACGGGATGAGCTCACGGGGAACGGCTCGCGAGAGGTCTCGCGTTCAAATCGATGCGTCATAGTCGCCGATCATTGTGTACAGATCCCTCGGGGACACGAGCCGATCTCCGCCGCCGTCTCGTTGACTGACGATTTATTAGGAATTCTTGCGGCGCGTCGAGCGCGCGAGGTGCTGATAAAGGGTGAGATTTATTAATTAGCGCGTTGAATACGCTAGGCTCATCCGGGCAGCGCGACACGACGACGAGTTCGCATGTCTCTCGCGCGCGATTCCGCATGAATATCGCGCCGCGGAATCGCGGATGTACACGACGCTCGCGCGTCTCGTGTCTGTGTGACACGCGGGTGTCACATACATAGACTGACGCGTCGACTCGCCTTTGTGGAACGCGGATAGATCGAATCGTCGTCGTCGTCGTCGTCGTCGTGCATCATCATTGATCGATGCGTGACTGCAGTGCGAGCGAGTTCGAGTCGCGGCGAGGTCGGAGGATCCTCCAATTAAACGTCGACCTTATCACGCCACCACCTACTCGGCTCGTGTACGATACTTTTCCTTGCCAGCGCTGCGTGGCGTGCTCAATTTAATAATCATAAGGGATACTTAGCTCCGTGAAAACGCGCCAAGCGCACGAACTCCGGCGCGCTATCGTACGCTAATTACAAACTATTTTATATATATTTCCCGTTGCGCACACACTCTCCCGCGAGAACGGTTACTTCATAGAGAACGCGCGCGCGCGCGCGCGCGCACGCGGTGTTTCCTAGCTCGCGTGGTTCAGACCCCTTGGCCTGTGGATGAAGCGGCGGTAATTTCCGCGCGAGCTTTATTGGAGGGGAGGGAGAAGCGCCGGAAATTATTTCCATCCGTCGTTATTTCCACCCGCTCGCGGACTTTCGTCTCTCAAAATCCGAGCGATCGAGCGAGCCGATGAATCGTCCGACCACGACGACGACGACGACGACGACGATGACTGTTCTCTTTCCTGCGAGAGAGAGAGAGAGAGAGAGAGAGAGAGAGAGAAAAAAAAAAAAAAAAAAAAAAAAAAAAAAAAAAAAAAAAAAAAAAAAAAAAAAGAGAGAGAGAGAGAGAGAGAGAGTAGCCTTCCCTCTCGCGAAAGTTCTCGGCTCTCGCCCCAATCGATCACTCGCGCGCGGGCGCGAGTCGTTTCTTAATGCCAAGTACGCTCTCCTGCGCGGCTACCCGGAGTGGCGCGCGGGGTATCGGCACCGGTGATCCACTCGGCGCTGAATAGACGCATGGCGACCACCGGAGTCACGTAGTAACAAGCACTTTATCAAATCACCTCTGGCGATCGCGAACGGATCAGCATCCCACTCGGGCCCGCTGATTGACGTGACCTCGTGCACCCAGATGGAGTCACGCCGGGTTCGGCCCGGGGTCATCCTCCTCTGATATCTATTATAGACGCGCAATCGCGTTGTTATTTTCCGGACGATACGTCGCGGGACTGTATCGCGCGCAGTCGGCCCGGTGTGTGTTAGCCTTGTTAGCCGAACATTCTTTACGATTCCCGCGTAGCCAGAGCTGGCGCGGCTGGCTGGCTGGCTGACTGCTAGCGGTCGCGTTTCTAATCTAACATCGATCACGTCTCTCTCGCGTCCGTATCGCGTTCTCTCTCTCCTCTGCCGCTCGTCTCCTCGTCTATTGTGTGTGTGTGTGTGTAGGTGTGCGTGTGGCGAGATTACGTTATATCTCCTGCCTACTCGCGCCCATTATGTCCGCCCTGTCTTATCACTGGGGGGGCTTAACTCTCGGTAACCCCGCGAGCGCGCTGCAACACGGATGTGAAATGTGTGCGCGTGTGCGCGCGCGCGGCGCTGGCCGGGGCCACCGCCTAATTGCCGAAGCCGATAATCATCGAATATAAGCTAATACGCCGATCGTTTCTTTCCTTTGGCCACTTCTTTCTCAGCCACGACGGTATCGCGTGTATCGCGTGTTTTCAGTGGATCGCCGAGTGTGAGGCACCGAATATACTCTCCTCCGCTCGGAGGCTCGCGAGAGACCTGTTCGCAGCGCGAGGTATCCGCCGGCGGATCTCGTGTCTAAGCATCAACTTCATATGCCGAAGAAGGCGGTACGATACACACACACACACACACACACACGCACACACACAGGCCGTTGTGAGTTAGGAGGTAAAAAAAGACCCGTTCATGATTAACCTCCGCGTAAGCACGCCACCTCGGCCAGCGGCGATGAGCGCGATAACGAGGAATCGGGATTTACGTGAGAATCATCGGCGTCGCTGCGCGCTACTTTGACGCGCGGCTGTGACGCGCATCCGCGGAGCCCGCGGCTAATATTTTCGGTGACCCCGGCGGCGCTGGCGCGCAACCGCCCACGGGGGTATTAAAACAAACACGACCTCCTCCGGTTGCCGGCGATACGCGGATAAGTCTCGAGGACGGGATGCTTGCCGGCCGAAGAATTCACCCCGTCGCGTCGGCTCGCCGACGGACGAGAAGCGACGCGTTTAAATTCCGTCGGTTTCAATGCACGCGGGATTTCCTTCTCTCCCTCTCTCTTCTCCCTCTCTCGATCTGCATATTCACGTCTCGTTGCCGTGTGACTTGAGAGACGTGTCTTCCCTCGGAACGTAACAGACGCGCTGCACTCTCGCCGTCTTACGGAACCGTCGACCGAGTGAACCAATGTTAGCCTTGTTAGCCGGGCATTCTTTACTAGTCTCGGTGCGCGTCATAATCCAACATCGATCACCTCTCGACTTCGCCCTCGCCCGGTGGTGAGGTTCCGCCTATATCCTCCGCTCGCGTGTGGGACCGAAAAGCCACACGCTCACGCCTCCATACCTGCGCGCTCGTCTTCTTCTTCTTCTTCTTCTTCTTCTTCTTCTCGCCGTTTCTCCGCGCGTGGCTCATACGACGAGCTCCCTCGCACGCGGTGTATTCCTACGCGCGCGCACGCACCGAGAGAAAGAGGCACGCAACGCGACGGACGCGCGACGGATGGGAAGGTAACTTCTATAACGGAATCGCGAGAGGGGAGTAGGAACGTACCGCACGAGAGCGCGCGGCATATGCCGGGAACTAATGCGTTTACGATGTCTGCCTGACAGTACATCAAAGTCCATCCAGCCCGGTTCCAAGCGAGTCACCTATCCCTCGCGTTCTCTCTCTCTCTCTCTCTTTCCTTCTCTCGCTCTCTGCCGGCCTTCGGCCGGTCTCTCCTTCACCCTGCCCGCGTTGTCCGGCTCTTAACCCGATCCGCTCTCCCACACGTCATTATCGAGCGCGCCATTTCCCTCCCCCCCCCCCTTCCTCCAGCTCGGCCGCATCGATCGAAGATCGTGGTTTTCGGGTGCACCGTGCAAGAGCGCAGCGTCGGATTACACCTTCGTGTCGAGCTGATGTCGCAACAACGTGGCGTTTTGTGTCTCGGTAGTTAGGGGACAAGGGCACTCCTAACTCGCGGAAACCGATCGGAATCGGACAACGCTCGGTCGTGTCGAGTTATACCGGCGATGGCCGAGCGTTGCGCTCACGCTAGACTTTTGAAGCCTAATGACGCGTGACTGATGGACGAGACACGGCCAAATGAGGAAGAACGATAGACAAGGTCACACTTCGGAGGCAACGACGTCGCGCCACCCGCCCGCGCCGCTCCGCCGAGATGTCGTCCCGCGTCTTCGGCGGAATCGATCCCGACTTACTCGCCCATAAATAGGCATCGTGTGTCGGAGGTCGTTGATCCATCCTTGGCAGATCGTTGTTTCTCTCTCTCTCTCTCTCTCTCTCTCTCTCTCCCTCTCCTCCGGCGAAAGGAAGGCCTTTAGCCGCCACGACGCGAGCATCTGCACGGTGCATTCAGCGCGGCGTGTGTATACCGCTACGCGGACAGATATACACACGGCGGCTGCGTTCTTGCGGCTTGCGCGAGCGAGCGAGCGAGCGCGCGCGTGGCAAAAACGCACAAGCCGAGAAATCCCTTTCTTGCTGTGGACACACCGTTAAATAGAAATCTACGCGGACGCCATCGACGTCCGTGCGAACGATCGCGGGCGACAACGGCACACACACATACACACACACACACACACACACACACAGGTGAGACGAGCGAAAGGAAGAAAATGAACGGCGGATGAGGAAGAAGAGAGGCGATCGCGCCGCGCGATCGCGGCGGAGGAGGAAATGGTGGGCGTGAGGTAATATCGTAGGAAATTACGGGGCCGAAGAGAGACGGAGAACTGATACATCGGGCGCGAGGGAGAAACAGCGGGAGCGAGAGAGAGAGAGAGAGAGGGAGAGAGACAACGGGCGCGTGACTGATATTCCGCGACGTCGACGTTAAGACGCGCCAGAGAGAAGGGATTTTTCCGAACGTGTCGTTTCTAGATTCGAGGTGGACGGCCGGGGACGTCAAAGCGAGCGCATCAACGCCACGCAGCGTCGCTTTCATTAGGAGCTTCGGCGGTTTCATCAAGCGCGCGCGGCCTCTCGTGCTTTTCGTTGCATCGCTCTCGCTCGCGTTAATTACCATCGCCGCGGACACGCGCACGCGCGGAGAGCGCGCGCGTGCGACAAGAGACGACTGTCCCCGATCACCACCTCGCGGCGAGAGCTCGCGACAGCCTCGATGAGAGCCTCCTTAAATACGCGCGTCCTTTGCGCATTCTTCCCCATTTTTACACTTTGTCCTTTTCCCTTCGCACGCGCACGACGGCGCCCACTTTCAAGTCTCGCGTCTGACGTTACCACGAGCCCTCGGTCTTTCCCGGCCGCTCACGTGTCTTAATTACTATCGCCCCGTGGCTTTTATAAACAGCGCGAGCGAGCGAGCGAGCGAGTGAGCGAGTGAGCGAGCGTGCGTGCCGAGGGACGTGCGACAAAAAATTACAAGCCGGTGACCCCTCGCGCTTGGGACACGCTGTTAATTAGGCAGTCGTATGACCGGTCGTTCGCGGACAGACGCGGACGAACGGACGGACGCGGAAGGGGAAAGCGGGCGAACAAAAGGACGAGCGGGAAGTGATAAAGAACGCAAGGGAGACGCGCGCGAGCCGGAGTTCTGCGAAAGGGAAAAGGGCGGTCGCCCGGGAGGTGAACTTCGCACGAGGGCCGGTCCCGAGGCCCCGGCTACGGCCCCACGGCCACGACCGATGGACGCGGGTCTGTTTCGGGCAGTTACCATAAACCATAAATAACTGGACGGGGGCATAAAAGTGCGCGTCTACCCTCTCATTAATTTGATTAAAAAGGCTGTAAATTAGCAATTTCGCTAATTGCGGCGTCACGGTTCCTTTCGTCCGCCGCGCGTTCGATGTGGCGCGAGCGGCGGCGGCGGCGGCGGCGACGGGGCGAGGAGGGTGCGGCAGAATAAGAGAAAGGGGAGGGCACGATGGGCGAAAGGACGTAGGACGAGGCGAAATCGCGCGCGTGCTGCAGGACGGGGGTGAGGAGCGCGCGAGAAGGAATTACGCGAAAACCGCGGTGTAATGAATCGCCGAATGAGCAGGCTGAGAGGGCGGCGGGGAGAAGGGGAGGAGAAATATGGGAGATTGCGTGACACGGCGAGATGGCGACGCGTGAGTCGACGAAACTCGCTTAGAGAGAGAGACAACTTAAGCCGCGCTGTCTAATCCGCGGATGCGTCCTCATTACGCTCGAGCATGCCATTAACCCTTTTCTGCGCGCGCGCGTTACGTTAAAGCACGGAAGAAACGCGAGGCTGGCGTAAAAGTCTCGGGAGAATCGATGGCCCGGCGTGGCTCGCGTCGGGAAGCTCTATCGCGAGAGATAATAGCGCGTATAAATCTCCCTCGTGTACACTTACGCGCAGCGTAATAATGTAATAATATTTACAAGCATCCGCTTTTAACACCGTGCCGCAACGATCAAAATAGCATAAACAACATTCGCACCTCGTTTCGCCTCGAGATTTCGTCGTTATTATCGCTAATCCCCGCGGGACCCTTTTCGCCCCTTTTTCATAGAGTTCTTCAATAAAGGAACTTGAACTTTGTGGACGTCGACCGCGCGAAAATTGGAACGGTGAGGAAGTTTGTCGACCAGAGGCAAAGAAAGAGAAAGACAGAGAGAAAGACAGAGAGAGAGAGAGAGAGAGATAACACAGAGATTTCTTTCCCCTTCGTGCATCTTCACAACTTGGAGCATCGCCATACCGCTGGATCTTTAATATCGCGTTTATCCGCAGACTGCCAAGTGAAAACGCACGCACTCGCACTGATAGAAAAATATAGTTGAATCAACTATAATCTCACTATATTTTATAGTTCATTTTGGTGTCAACAATATTTTTATAGTTCGTGGAACCTGCAAAATATAGTAGAATAAACACAAATATATAGTCAATGATTGTCTTATATAATTGTTTAGTTACCTTTACCACGTATCTGGTAATTTCTCATTCACAAATCTAGTGAGATTTAATATTTATATACTTACATCTGTCATCATTTAGCAAATATTCTGGTAATATTGACTATATAAAAGAGTTACTTTATCTACCATTTTATATTTGTATCCGTACAATAATTTCAGTTTAACTTACTGTAATTCTTAGTAAAAATATTGTATGGTTGGTTATACTGTGCCTATATCGTAATTATTACCGATATTATGATAATACTTACTATAAATATGATATTTCGCGCTATAATTTAGTTACTATATCATTACAGTCCCAAGTATCATATACCTTTCTCTCAGTGCGATAGGCAAATTAAAGTTCACTTTAATCCGAAGTAAGTACGAGCTCATCAGGTCCGCCGCCGCGCGGCGGGAGAAACTATTCGCGGGAGAAATCATTCTTCCGGGGAGCTCTCGCTCGGCCGCTGTCAGTGGCGAGGCGGCAAGTGCCGCGTGCTCGTAAAATCCGGCCCGTGCGTTAGCACGGTCGCGAGTCGCATTCCGCGCAGGCAAGTGCGAGCCTTTCTCGCGCCGGTGACGAGGCACAATCCGTCGCGCGACGACACACGGCCCGCTCTAGAATTTTCTGGAGGCGGCTGCCTACACGGCGCTCGTGTTGGCGCCGAAAAGCTCGCTGTAAAATTAAGTCTGGCACGTCGGGACGAAATACCGTGCGCGAGATATCACTAACGGCCGCGTGGCGGATGGTGCCGACGGAGGCGAGAGAGGGCAAAGGTTTGGCTCTCCGAGAGCAGGTGAGCACGCCCACACCTGCGCGTCGACGCGATCGCGCGCGCGCGCGCGCGCGAAAGAAGAAAGAAAAGACGCGCGAATGTGCGTGTGAGAATAGTTTCGGCCGGAGCGCCCGAGCGATCGTTTCCCTCTCGCGCTGGGAAAGAGGGAAGCAAAACGGGCGCGTGTTTCGATCGAGAAGTGGAATAGCGTGCATTTTTTCTCATTACGCCGGTGTGATGCTCTTTAATTTCTTTTTCTTTCCTCCCTTTTTTTTTAAGACGTTTCGACTGCGCGAGAGGAACAAGGGGGAGGAGAGAAATTGCATAAAAACGAGTAACGGAGGTACCTTTGAAACGGGTACTTCAGTGGCGGAGCATTTGTATTATTAATTATGCGACTGGAATATCCGATGTTACGGCGCGATTAACTTACAACTGTGTAACTGAACGAGGCTAAATAGAAATGTAATGATATTATGGTTTATCTTTTATTTCTCCACGGCTAATTACGCGCAAATGGCCGTTGCGCAACACCGGTTCTCTAATTTATCGCGGCTGTTTTCCCCCGAGGCGTCCCGAGCTCATCCCATTAAAAGTGATCCTTTCTCGATGCGGCCGCACGTTTCCGCGCACTTCTTTTTGCATACAATTCGCAGGCGATTGTAGTATTAAAAACGAAGAAAAAAGCAAGAGGAAGAAAGAAATTCCCGTTGCGTAAGAGCATACTGTTACGTCCAAGAAAATTTAAGGGGATGCTGAACCAGAAAACTTTACCAACTTCATTTGGATTTAGCAATATCACTACGAAAAGAAAGAGGAACGAAAACAAAGGTAGATAAATAGAAAACGATATTTGTATTAATTTGCATAATGTATAATACAAAATAATAAAATATATATGGTAGAAAATGAAGATAATATATATTTTAGGTTAGATTTTGTCGTATTATACATATATTAATATTAATATTATTTATATTCTCTCATATTATATATTACTTCACATTTCATTGTAGTATATTGTATAATATTGTATTACAATTATTATACATTTACATAATAAAATAAATATAATATTCAAATACAGGGTATTCTTATTTCATTAAAAATATCCTTCACATGTCTCCCTAAAGATGTTCCACTTTCTTTTGCTTATAATATATATATATTTTTCTTAGCTGATACAAATCTGTTACAAAAATATGAATTCAGATTTTTCATATTCCTGATTTTCGGGTTTTAATATCAGGAGAGTAGAATATGCGAAAAGGTATTCAAAGTTTTGGCGGGAAATTTAAAATTTTGCATGTCACTTCCTCGATGATTATATTATCCTATTATAAAATCGCAAAATTGGAGAATTTCAGTTTTCTCCATTTTCGCGTTTTAGTATCAGGAAAGTAGAATGGGCGAAGAGGTATCCGAGATTCCGGCGCGAAATTTGAAATTTTGCATGTCACTTCCTCGATGATTATATTATCCCGTTACAAAATCGCAAAATTGGAGAATTTCACTTTCCTGCTTTTTCGCATTTTGGTATCAAGAGAGTAGAATGAGCGAAGAGGTATTCGAGATTCCGGCGGGAAATTTAAAATTTTGCGTGCCACTTCCTCGATGATTATATTATCCTGTTACAAAGTCACAGAATTGAAGAATTTCCAGTTTCCTCCGTTTTCGCGTTTTGGTATCAGGAGAGTAGAATGAGCCAAGAGGTATACGAGATTCCGGCGGGAAATTTAAAATTTTGCATGCCACTTCCTCGATGATTATATTATCCTATTATAAAATCGCAAAATTGGAGAATTTCAGTTTTCTCCATTTTCGCGTTTTAGTATCAGGAAAGTAGAATGAGCGAAGAGGTATCCGAGATTCCGGCGGGAAATTTAAAATTTTGCATGCCACTTCCTCGATGATTATATTATCCTGTTACAAAGTCATAGAATTGGAGAATTTCAGTTTTCTTCATTTTCGCGTTTTAGTATCAGGAAAGTAGAATGAGCGAAGAGGTATCCGAGATTCCGGCGCGAAATTTGAAATTTTGCATGCCACTTCCTCGATGATTATATTATCCCGTTACTAAATCGCAAAATTGGAGAATTTCACTTTCCTGCTTTTTCGCATTTTGGTATCGAGAGAGTAGAATGAGCGAAGAGGTATCCGAGATTCCGGCGGGAAATTTGAAGAATTTTTTTGGTATATGGATATGAAGGACGTGGAATAAATGAAATAAATGGTTGCCCAAAAGAGAACACTCAGATCGTATTTAAATCGCATTTTTATTTCCAATTATTTTTTAACACGTTA
>NW_020230724.1:37500-45000 GCF_003227715.2 Harpegnathos saltator | reverse complement strand
ACTGATTTATAGCGTAATTATCCGGCCGGCGATTGCGCGAGCCCCGGGCGATAGGGAAAGATAATCACGTCAACGAGATTCCGAACGTTTCTATCGTAGCGGAGCCGAGGCGTGCGACGAGCGCCGCGAGAACACGCCTGTGGGAATGCCGCGCGGACCTCTCCTTCAAAGCGCATTCCATAAGTCGTGATTTCGCGCACGGGATCGTCCCGAATTGTTTTTCCCCGCCGACGACGACGACGACGACGACGACGACGACGGAGCCGGCCGCCGCGACGCAGCGGTCCGAGTCTCTCCGCCTGAGAGCCCGATCGTCGCGCTGATTTATTCGCAGTATTCGCTCGGAGAAAACAGAGGGAACTCGCGGCAAACGGGGGCGGGGCGGGGGGGAGTGGGACGAGTGCAAAACGGCGCGGTGACAGTGAAACAAACGGCTTCCAAGCGACCGTCACTCCGCCGGGACGCCCCCGAATTTCTTTTTACGGCGACGTAAGGTCAAGGGTGGTGATTTGGTAGCGACGCGAAGCCGTCGCGACGTTAAAGCACGTCGCGTCTGCGGTTCTTTATTCACCGAGCACTTTCATCGCGACCGGCGATCGTACTCGGGTAGCGCGCTTTCTTCCCGCCCTGCCGCTCGCGTTAAGAACGCCCGGACTCTCTCACACCCTGTGTCTCTTTCTCTTTCTCTTCTCTTTCTCTTGCGAAAATTTCTCCCTCTCTCCAGTACCTCAGCGTCGCTTTCGCTTTGTTCGTTGAAAGACACACGGGGACTAAGAACGTTATTATCTCTGCGATGGATTCAGTCACTAGGAGCTAAACAAACGTATTCCTCTCGGTTTTTACAAATCGAACCCGCGTTCGCTAACCGAGCGGGGAGATGTATTAATTAGCCCCGACTAATCCCCGAGAAGCGCACGGGGTTACATTGACAAATCGCTTACTCGTCGGTCCGCGGAGGAATGACGAAAGCGACCTCAAAGCGACGATACCGTGTGTCCCGTGTGTGTTTCGTGAGATAATCGATCTGCCGGCGGAATATCAGACGCGGGAGGGAGATCTTCAGGGTCTGTGTAGATAAGGTCTCGGTCCCGGGAGAGAGAGAGAGAGAGAGAGAGAGAGAGAGAGAGAGAGAGAGGAGGGGGGAGGAAGAGAGAGGTCGTACCTGATCCACGCTGCATCGTCTATGATTAATATAATCGTGAATGTACTATCTCGTCAGAGATAATAAGGGACGCCGAGTGACACGACGAGCCGTGTCCTCCGGTGTCCCACATAGTCAGGCGCGTTTCGGTGAACTCCGGCTTCGGCCCAGAGGGGGTCCGACGTTCTACTGACAACGGACATTTCATTTAAAACGAGACGACCAGGACGGAATTCGCCGGCCGGATGAATGAATGAATGAATGAGTGGAACGGCCGGTCGATCGAAACGACGATTTCGAAGTCGACGGATGTTCCGATGAATTCCGGACTCGCGCACTTCCCACCGCCTTGTTCCACGAGATAGCAGAAGAGAATCGGCGGAGAGGAAATTACGTGTAATAAATAGGACGTAAAAAACGCGCTTTCTCCATCTCTCCCTCTGCCTCTCTTCCGGGTCTCTACACGCACAATCCTCTTCTCGCGCTCGTTAATGCTCATCTATATCAATCTGCCCCTTATATCGCCTTCGGGATAGCGAGTGCTAGGAACATCCAAGTCGGCAGTAAACGGCCGAAGGAGTCGGCTCGTGAAACGTGCGAGCATTCTTCCGTCCCTTTTCGTCGCTCGGAACTTACGGCGCGTCCGTAAAGGGCGGAGGGAAGCCGACGGATTCGAGCCGAACTGCGGTTTAATCCCTTTCGACTGCGCGAGGCGATCGTAAAACGACGTCGTAATTCCCTCACCTCCTCGTCCCCCCTCGGCGTAACCCTTCCCCTCGCTCGTCGGGGACGCTTCCTCGAGTCGTGGAAAAACGCAACGGAACGGATGCCAGGCGCTGATTTATTTATTCATTCATTCATTTCGTTAATCGCGCGCGTTCTCCTATCAGTCGCCTCGCTTGCTGCACGATTAGCACCGCTGACAGGATCGTCGCTTAGACCGTTACTTAGCATTGCGAATGATTATCCGCGAAATCTCTTCCGAGATTACACTTTACGAGCCGTGCACACGCCAAGCCTTGCGCTCGGTGATATTTTTATCGGGAAACTCGGGACGAGGTATAATAATGGCGTGTATCCGCGGTTTTATTCGGTGAACGTTTAATTGCTGAGACGCGTCGTGTTTTTCATAGTACTCGCGAGCTTTCCGATATTCAGTATTTTCGCGATGAAGCGAATGGAGATTAAATAATTGTGGACTTCTTTCTCGACATTCCCGCCGCCGAGCGCTGAATCTTCGACGACTCTCTGTTCTGGGCAATTGAATTATTTCTCGCTAACGTATTCGCCGCACGTCGGCGGCCGTCATGACGGTGAATGTGCCGGGGACAATGTAGTGCAAAAACAATGACATCTCTGACCACAGCGTGGAACAAATCCGGTGTTCCCCAAATCCGACGGAGCTTAGACGGAGGATCAGTGTGGTACCGAAACTCGCGTCGACTCGCGGCTGGAAGCATCGAGACGAAGCGGAGGCTTGCAATTAAATCTTAAAGAGACCCGCAACAGCATCCGCCACTTAATGACACGCGCATAGCCAGCCAGCGTCGCGGCATCGACAGGCGGCGCTTCGCCGAGTCCGCCTGTCAATTTCACGGTAATAAACCACGGCGTCCGCGGCGAGGAACTCGTCGATAAACCGCTCTCTTCTCTCGCGTGTGTCACCCGGAGCATCGGCTCCTCCTCAGCTTCGCCGTACGCCACCGCACGCCGACGCCGTCGACGACGAAGCGAGCGCGGGCGCACCTCCGGCTCCGTCTCACGCCAAGACCAGGGCGCGAGCTCGCGAAACGAAACGAGGGTTCCTCGTTGCGGAGGAGCACATAAAATTAAGCCGCAAATAAAGTAAGCCCGCGCGCCCGCGCGAGGAAGAAGCGTCCCTTCGGAGGAGCGAGCTCGCGCCAGCTTATGCCCACGGGGCCGTGAATCATGCCGCCTAAACTAGCGACGTTTACTGTCGAGGATAACATTTGTCATACTAGAGTGAGGAGGCCATCGATTCACACAACGAGCCGTCGCGGACGCGCGAGAGGAAAGGTGGCGGGATCTCGTAAGAGAAAGACGGGGAGAGAGAGAGAGAGAGAGAGAGAGAGAGAGAGAGAGAGAGAGAGAGAAAACTCGGGTTCATAGGCTCGTCCACGTGGGGCAGGACTCCAAGCACCACCGTAAATCTCTTCGTCGAGAGCACTGCCTCGGGACCGTTGAATTAACGGGTCGCGATCATCGTAAAGCAAGAGCCGCGCGACCGAGTCTTTCGCTCGACGCGACGCGAGGTGACGCGCGAAGACGCTACGACTGCGCGGACAACGGGGGTGGCAGCAAAGGGACGTTTCCATGAGCGAGGGAGTGATTCACGGCGCGGAAGAAATCCGATTTTCCTGGAAAACCGTGGCGAACGTTCGGCTCATCCGGCCGAGAGGACGAAGCTGCCTCTTCCCTCGCGGATGAGAGCATTCGCGACAAAGAGACTCTAGTTCGCTGCCGCACGAACCGCCTCGTGACGTCTCAACCGTCTCTCCGATAAGAATTTTTTTCGAGGACCACACGCGTTTAACTTCTTGGAGGAGGATGAATTGAGGAAAATCGGAAGGGGAGGTTATTTAATTTTTCGGTGACACAGTTCGACATCCGTCGATCGGACGGATCAGACGAGATTTTTCATCCTCTTTTTGCCGACATGTTGATTCGTCGCTGATTGTTTGTTCGCAATTTAATTTATTAGATTTTGCCGATAACGCTCGAGTCGAAGAGGAAACATTTTACCGCACTTAAGCGCGACATATATGTCTCATTATGTTCGAAAATTTCAACTGCGCTCTGAAAACGCAGATAAGTATTTTGTGCTCGGTATTTATCGTCAGCTTCGGATTGGTAACGGTCAAGAGTAAATTTTTCGATAGTAACGACTTGAAATAACTCGACACGAGAGTGTCAACGTAAAATAACTGGAACCCGGACGAGCTCGGTGCCAACTTGCCGCGCCGGTTGCTGTCAGTTACCGATATATAAACATTCGTCCTCCACGCCGACGTATCTTACGTGGCTGGTCGCGTCGCGAGTTATACGCGTAGCTCTCCCCTCCGCGTCGAGAAAGAGGGAACACCGGCACGCATAAAGCAAGAGCAAATAATCGAAAAAAGAAGAAGGGGTAGAAGGCCGACACAGACGAAGGAGAGAAAGAAGAGGACGAAGAAGAAGAGAAAGGTGCAGGAGGCGAAGAGGGCGGAGCGCTGCGCGACGCAACTCGGGAACGCACGACGGAAGGAATGGAATATGATATAATGCAAGGGCAAAAAGGAGGGAAAAAAGGGCCTCGCCGCGACCCGACCCGCGGGACTGGAGGGGGCAAAAGGGGGAGATTTAAAGCCGCGTGGACATTGTCATCAGACGCGCGGCTATAAACCAAACCGCGCACCGCGCTGCTAACTGAGACTGAGCTCTCTCTCTCTCTCTCTCTCTCTCTCTCTCTCTCTCTCTCTCTCTCTCTCTCTCTCTCTCTCTCTCTCTCTCTCTCTCTCTCTCTCTCTCTCTCTCTCTCTGTCTTTCTTCCTTTCTTTCTCGCGCCGCTCCGTTCTCGAGAGCCACGGCCGTGTAACTCGTGCACAGGGTGCTGGAATATACACCCTACGTTATACGTTCCCCGTTGCCTCGCCGTAGCTACAGAGATCCACGCGGGGCCCCGGCTCTTTCCTACACGCTATATATTCGCGGTGCGTTTACGATCTTGGCAGCCGGACCGGGACAGGTGTTATTTTTCATCGATTCGTTCGAGCGCGCGCGTTCGGCCGTTGCCGGCACCTTAAGACCCGTGCCGATTTTCAGCCTGCCTCGCGAGGAGATAGAACGGACGAGGGAGCGCGTTGCGAGGGAGCGAGAGCGCGAGAGAGAAAGAAAGAAGGGGGGAAGGAGCACGCTACACGAAGAGAAGAATGGAGAGAGAGAGAGAGAGAGAGAGAGAGAGAGAGAAGCGAGAGAGAGAGAGAGAGAGAGAGAGAGAGAGAGAAAGAGAGGAGCCTGCCGTAAGATCAAGGACGACGGCGATCTGATCGAGATCGCAGCGCGATAATAATGCATTCGGGAGCGGCGAGGAGGCTTGAAAAAGAGTAAAACCGCGTGCGTGCGCGCGCGCGCGCGCGCTCGCGCACGGTGATAGATAGGAAAAAATCAACTACGCGGCTGATAAGAATCGCGCCTGTGTGCGGCGGAGTGAGAGAGGCGATCGCGGAATAAATCGTACGCGGCGTACCGAAAATGCGAACGCGGCGCGATATTTAACCCCTTCGGGCTCCGCCGCTTTCACTCAGCCAGGTTGCTCCTTTGAACGAGGTTCCGCTGCGGAACTTGACCAATCGGGATCGTTCGCGCCGAAACTTCAACAGAATGTATCCCCTTCGCCAGCGAAATCTTCCATAAAACAGACTGCGCGCGCGAAAGAGAGAGAGAGAGAGAGAGAGAGAGAGAGAGAGAGAGAGAGAGAGAGAGGTAGGAGAGAGTCCTTTTTCGATCGGAGCCCGTCGCCACGGCACGTGAGTGAGCGAACAAGCGAGTGAACGAACCGGAACTGCAAATAGACGCGGTTTCCACGATGAAACCGTCGAGCCCCAAAGGGCTAACTGTTCCGAGTCGGGCGTCGACGGTGTGTGCCTTCGTGTCTTCGGCTCGTAGCGCGTATCACCGTCCTCTCAAGAGCTCCGAGGCACGATTCTGACGAGGTACCGTAACCTCCCGCGAGTGCATTTCCATATCCATGACCGCACCGTAACGTTCGTTCGTTCGTTCGTCCGTCGACCACGCTGGAGATCGCAACGGCATATGACGTCTCGAGCGGTTTCCTCAATCGCCAGGCTGAGGAAACCTCTCTCGCGCGACGCCCAACTTGCACGGCAAGGAGGCGTCTCTCTCTCTCTCTCTCTCTCTCTCCCCCTCTCTCTCTCCCTCTCTCTCTCCCTCCCTCTCTCCCTCTCTCTCCCTCTCTCTCTCTCTCTTTCTCTCTCTCTCTCTCTCTCTCTCTCTCTCTCTCACCGCGGGTCTCTCAGGTTGCGTTTCGCATTCCTCGAGTGCTCTAAGCGCCTCGATTCGAGTCATCGCCGAGAAGCGCGCCGTGACCCTGCCCGGCACTGCATTTCCATACCAGCGCGCGCGCGCGTTGCAGCGCCGCGCCGTGGCCGCCGCGGCTTCGATTCGAGTCCGCGATGAACCGCGACATACCGAACACGCATACACACAGCGGCATTAAGATATCCATCGGTGGGTCTTTTTTCTCGCGGCCGAGCCCGCTCCGGCCGGGGTCACGGTCCGTTCACGGTCGTGAGACACCCCACAAAGAGCTCGTGCGAGCGCGAAGTCGGGGACGTCTGTCGGGTACGCCGCGGTACGCTCGTGATGGCTCGCTATCATCAATTGTTGTTCCGTTTTGCCTTCGGCCGGTCGCGTCCGCTCCTTCACAGCCCGGTTCCGTCCGTTCTCGTCTCTCCTCGCTCCTCGCGGGAGACATCGCTCGGCGACCGAGCGATGAGCTCTCAATGGACATTTCTCAGCCGGCGGCGCATGGAGAGACACGCGAGTAAATATAATGCGTGGCACGTAGCCGGTCCCACGTCTCATCCGCGCAACGGCCTCGACGCGCGGGGCCCGCACGCGGGGGGTGAAATCGCGGGAAGAGACCGACGCCGCAGGAGGCGCTCCTCGCGCGTTTCTCCTAATCCCGCGGATGCGTCGCCGCCGCTCGCAGCCTCCCTCTTATCGCGGGATTCCATCTGCGTTCTTTAACGCGAGTCCACGATAATTCTCGCGCGCACGAGCGCCGCCGTCGTCGTCGCCCGCCGCGGCTGCGGGAAACGCGGGCCGCGTGATGCGCGCGAGTGCGGAGGTAAATGATGGGACAGGTGGGTGGAGAGATTTGTTATTTCACTTTGCCGTTGCGCGCGATTGTTTTTCATGCCGATGCGCACGGCGCGGCGTTTTATTACTCATTCGCGTGTCCGCGACGCGACGGCGGCAAAAGTCCGACGCGCGGTCCGTTATTAGTCGCCGCGCGCGATCAACGCGCGGTATCGCTCGTTTTTGCTCGAGTAATGTTCCTGTAATTCGTAATATCGTTACGCGCACGCGTCGATCGGCTAAATCGGCGTGAAACGTCGCGCCTCTTTTCCCTGCGCACCAATGCGCGTTGAATCATGCGTCAAACGTGTCGCGAGGCTCATCGTATCCGCTCTGACGTATCATGCGCTTCGTAATACGCACTCACACACGTACAATCGAGTAAGACGGGAAATAAAGCTTCTGTTCTGGTCGCACGTTTCGCGAGCGGGGAATATTAAGCGCTGATACGCTTCGAATCAGTATCACACTGAGAGAAA
>NW_020230724.1:0-32500 GCF_003227715.2 Harpegnathos saltator | reverse complement strand
TGCGTCGAAACTCTGTCCTCGTCTACCGAGAGAGGAATCCTGTCCACACACTCAGGCTCCGTAATACATTTTTGTTGAAGCCGTGCAGTGTTTCGCGAGTCATTCCGGCGATCGCTCTCAGAGAAAGATAGGGTGAGGGGGGGAGAGAGAGAGAGAGAGAGAGAGAGAGAGAGAGAGAGAGAGAGAGAGAGAAAGACGGAGAGACAGAGGGAGAAGAAGCGAGCCATGTAAATTCACCTTAAGGACGAGAGGCAGGTAGAGAGGAGCCAAGGAAATCGACCGCGCGACCGGCCGGAGAGAGATGAGAGAGAGAGAGAGAGAGAGGGGAGAGAGAGAGAGCATATAGAAATAAAAGTGCGAGCCCGCGTACATATAGCCCGTCGACGTGAACGAGCGGGTGGCGGCGCGTTCGGCGGATATCTCTTACATTAGGTGCTACCGGTGCGGCGTGTTTTCGCATACCTGCGTGTGTAAGTGCGTGCCCGTTTGACTGACGGATCGTTCAGAGTGCCACGAGACCGTGGTGCAACTTCGCGACTGCTCGCTCGTACGGCGAGCAAGCGGCCGAGCGCGGTAATGGATGCAATTGGTACGTCCGATACGGCCGGCTCGCGCGATAAGCGAACCGGCCCGGAATTTCGGAGCGACACCATGTCGTCCGTTATTTGCTTTTATTTAAGCGCGCCCCGTCGCCGGCGTTGGCTAAATAAAGACACCGGCGAAGAGCGAGGCGGTTCATATTTTTAATCGACGCGGTAGAAAATTGGAAGATTATAGGATGACACCGACGACCGACGCGACGAGGTGTGCGACGGCGGGCGCGCTTCGCGTCGCGCGCTTCGTTTTTGCACGCGTGAAAACAACCCCGCGCGTGCAAGATTTATTAATCAAGATAAGTCTCGCCGTGGCTGGCGACCGTTCGAGTTATTCAAACGCGCGAGAAAAACGGGCGGGACCCCGTCCCGCCGATGGCCGCCGAATTTCTCTCTCGCCGTGAGCATGCGGGTACGAGGGACCACGCGCTACTACCCCCCCCCTCCTCCTCCCCCTCCCGCCCCTTGCCCTATAAATTGAATCCGCTGGCCTGAAATTCCACACAACTTTCGCGCGGAACACGCGGATCCTGATTCGCCGACGATAGCTACGGCGGATAGCCGGAGCGATCCGCGCTGCATATCGCGCTCGTCTCTCGTCGTCCTCGTGTCTCCCGTCGCCTCCTTTCCGGGGCGAGGAATCCGGCCGATCTCATCGCGCGCGCCGCGCGCCGATCCAACGCCGGAGAAAGATCGCTCCAATTATTTTTTATGCCACGCGACATATTTCTCAATTTAATCCGGCGCGAAAGAGCGCGGAAGATCGCGAGCCGAGGGACGAGCGGAGGAGACGGAGAGGAGGGGGAGAGCAGCGCGCTCGTTGCTCGCGCGTCCTCGCGATATTTCACGCCGAAAACGAACTTCGCGAGAGAGAGAGACTGACGTAATCGCTTAATTAACGAGCCGCGCTACTTAACGCACTGGACGCGGCGAATCCTGTCCCTGTCTCCATCTCTCTCCTGCTCTCCCCTTCTCTCTCTTTCTCTCCCTCGCGTGCTCGCTATCTCTCTTCCCCTCTCTCCCGCTCCCTCTCTCTCGCTCACCGTCGCGCGAACGAAAGAGAGACACGGTACACGTGTAAACACCGCGGACGAGCTTGCGTGTACGAGCGAGCGCGCTTGTATACATATGAATCGAGGCGTATCAGTGGGCATACCACAGGTGCCGAAATTTCGTTCATTTATCCTCGGCTCTCGGCCAGTTTGTTGACCGTTTACCCGCAACACCTTGTACATCACGGCCGCGTGTACGCATACAGCCGTGCACGCGCGCGACCGTACGCATACCGCGTGTATATGCATGCACACGCACGCCTCTCTCTCTCGCTCTCGCTCTCGCTCCCTCGCCATCTCTCTTCGCGATTCGGCCGAGCGCCGGCGGTATGCCGTCCTGTTTATTCGCTGATGAATTTTTTTGGCGGAAATTCCGTGCGAACCGGCGGAATGCAAACATTCGTCCCCTTGGAAGAAGCGCCTATCCGACGCGGCTCATTAAACGCGCGCTCCGGCGAGAACGACAATTACGCGAACGAGACACGGCGTATAAATGTCTCGCGCGCATAAGCGCGCGAGTGCACGCGAGTGCAGCGCGGCGCGGGCGCTGACGTAACGATTTCTTAGCTTACGTTTGCAGATGGCTGATCCTCGGTGCTGCCTCGGTGCTGCCGAATGTTCTCTCGCCCCTGCATGTCCGCGATCGTTTTTCCCCGCATTTTCACGAGCAGCTTACGGTCAGGACTCATGCGGAACTCGATATCCGATTCCCGCGACGTCCGATGATTCTCGGTAATCGATACATTTTTACCGAGAGTAAGGGACGACTCGTCCGAAAAGCTGTCACTCGAGGTATAATGACTGTAAAACGGCGGAACAATCAGTGTCCTGAGACTCGCGGTGCAGGTCGGAACTGCGATATTGTTCGTACGATGCAATCGCAATTTTATCGGCGCTAAATTAGGCGGGAATTATTCGGCCACGAGAGACGCGGAGAGAAAGAGCGAGAGAAGGAGAGAAGAGAGCGCGCAAATTGTTCTCGCCATCATTCGTCCGCGATTGCAGATAAAAAGATTACTCGCCCGACGAAACTCCACCTCGGTCGACTAAGCCATCGCGCGCCGGCGACTTTAATAAGGAAATAAGCGGAAAGACGAAAGTTCGAAGGCACAAGAGAGGAGGGAAGGGGGGCCCCGTTAATGATTTACCGCGGCTTTATAACCGCGAATTCACCGCGCACCGCCGCCGCAGAGATGCGGGAGAGAACCTCGTCGGAAAGGAAAAGGAGCGAAAAAGAGAGAGAGAGCGAGAGAGAGAGAGAGAGAGAGAGAGGGAGAGGGAGCGAGAGCAAGAGGAAGAGAAAGAGGGAGAGGGAGAGGGACCGCGCCACGCCCCCGACTTCTCATCTTTTACGCGTCTCATCTCATGACGTCGGTACGTGAGGGCCTTTTTGAGCCGGGCCCCGAACGCCCCGTACGACGACGACGAGGAGCGTTTTTGGGGAACCCTTTTTCCCCCTTTTTGTTCCCTGGAATGTGTTAACCCTGAAGCGAGGCTCGCGTTCGGCGCACGATATATCTGCGCCGGAGATTTAACTCTCTCCGAGAGACTACTCTGAGAATTTTTTTCGGAGCAACGCCAAAGTACGAGGATCTCTTTCGCGACGGCGACGACGGCGCACGCTTAGAAGAATTGTTCTGCCAACGGCGGTCGCTCGAATGCCAATTTCGGCACCGTAACGGGAATTTCATTTCATCGTAATTCAGCCGAAGCGAATTTCAAATGCGGATACTCCGTCTCAAGCTTAGTCACGACTCTACTATACACCGAAGGAGTATATACTCGTGAAGATGTTGTAAGCGAGTTTCACTTCTTTCCTTCGACAAGCGAGGCAACTTCTTAACAAAAAGGACCGACGTCTAGTTACCGCGTCCTAGGTGTAAGTGATAAATGATCCGAGGTGTTCGAAAGTGAGCGATTCCCGTTATGACGAGTGAAAAGTATCAGATATATCCGGGGAGAACGGTCTATTTTTAGGGTCATTATTTCCGGATCGGTTTACCACTATTCATTAACGTCAAGCTTTCCGCGCAACCCGAGCCGCGACGCGTAACAAACCGCTCGAGCCGCCAGCTGCGTGTTTACACGCGCGTATGAAGGCGCTCTCGTATAATTATTTTTCCTAGGCGCTCCGACGCATCGTGTTAATTACTTTACAGTGCCGGTAAAGCGCGGCATTATCAGCGTCGTAAATGTACGCAAATATGTCGATGATGATTGATTAAGAGAAAATTGGCCGCTATACTAACAGCTGCGTTTTTTATACGCAAGTATAAATTAGTTTTTACTATTTATAACTACTAACAGCTGCGTCATTAAATTTACAATAATGGAAGAAAAACAGGACGGAAGAACGAATTGAGCGCACGACCAGGAAAAGGGATAGAGAGAGAGAGAGAGAGAGAGGGAGAGAGAGAGAGAGAGAGGGAGAGAGAGAGAGAGAGAGAGAGAGAGAGAGAGAGAGACAATTATTTCGATAGGATGGACTTGAAAATAACTCTTCCGCGATGAACTGTCCTACCTGTAGCAATCGGACGTCTCGAAAATAGAGACGTTTCGTCTAACGCAGGAACATTCTCGAGAAATACCGAACACGGAGGAAATATCCTTCAAAAGAGTTCTCGGGGAAGGACACGGTGGAGGAACATTCTTTAAGACATCCCAACATCTGAGGAAAGGAGCAGCCTTGGCATAACTCAAGTCATTCTCCGGCGGACACGTCCGCGGTTCGACAGTAAGTGGAAACGTAGTGGCCACCAGGGATCATTTCCCAGCGATCGGCCGAGCGACTATCGATTCTCGTTCGTGTCGAAGGCCGGGCGTGGCTATCACAAGGAAAAAGATATATCCGACCACTGCGGCCGCTAAAACGAAGGTGTTGCCGCGGCTGTGGCTGCAACGACGACGACGACGACGACGACGACGACGACGACGACGACGACGACGACGACGGTGGCGGCGGCGGCGGCAGAGGTTACGGCGGCGGCCACGAGACTTTCACGGCTGCCATAATGGATGAGCGTTCTTAATGATTTTTTCGCCGGCGGAGGCATTCGTCATTGAGTAATGATACGCGCACGAGATAAGAGCCGCCGTATGTGCCGGCGAGCCAAGAAAGAGGCGCAGGCGGGAGGAGACGAAGAGGAGACGCGTTAAAGCACGGCGCTCCGGGCGTCATCGGCTCGCAAGAGAAAGACAGGGAGAGGACGGTGGCACGGGGTGCGCTCGGGGAGGTGCGAATCGGTAGCCGAGAATGTATTCCTCGCGATGAATTCCGCGTCTCGACTCGCGTGTAACGAGAGTTAACTGCGAACCCAGCCGCAAAGCCCGTGTTTTCATTACGGAATGTTAATCGCGGAATCGCGACGAGTGCGAATGCGCCCGACCGGCGAATATCGACACGATTAATTGAGAAAAATAATAATTGACAATTTTCTTCGGTGGCGCTTTCACCCTCCCTCCCTCCCTCACCCTCAAAATCCAAGACAGCGAGACTCGGGTGACTAATCGTTTCCGATAAATCCCGCCGGGCGAGAGCGCTCTTTCGCGAGCGGATCTCTGTAATCTTCCAGTACTTTGCGTAGAGACAATGTGTACGCTACAAGCCACGGGCGTTCAAAGACTGCGTACCGCAGAGGAGCGAGAGTCTTTGCCTTTTGTCATATTTCATTAAGCCTCTCGAGGCGAGCGCGCCGCAGAGCGGGCAAAATAAACGGGGGAAAGAGACGAAAGGGAGAAAAAGGAGCGTGGAGGATGCAAGTCGAGCCGCGCGACGCTCCGGGCGTCGTCACTTTGCCGGGGAAGAGCGCGGCGCCGGTTTGGTTTTCACGTGGACGGTTTATTTCAGGAAACGCGCTGTGCTGCGCCTTGCACACGCGCACGCGGGTCTTTGTTATACGCCGGCAGTGCGTTCCGCGTGCGCGTACGCCGCGCATTAATTAATAACAGCGGAAGTATGCGGCGACAGGCGTGTCCCCCTACGCGAGATACGGCGGCGGCGGCGGCGGCGACGACGACGACGACGACGACGACGACGACGACGACGGCGGAGGCGGCGTCGTCTCGTTTTGTCGCCGATACGAAAATCTTATCTCCCAGCTTCTAATCTGTTTACACGGCCGGATCCAACGACGGTATTTCCTTCGTTCCGCGGCTGAAACGTAGAGAATAATTTTCGACGATAAGTACATCGAGCGCGCCGCCGCGCCGCACTCTCGCGAGACTCGCAGGCAGCAAATATTTGCACGCTGTGGTATCCAGTTGAATTGGACAAACGAAAGAGAGAGAGAGAGAGAGAGAGAGAGAGAGAGAGAGAGGGGGAGGGAGAAAGCGAGCCGGTGTACCCAGCAGCAAGTATATTTGAACATCTCGGAACTGGTACAACCAATATCACGGAGATAGAGAACGCATGTGCATATTCCGGCCCTTTGATGACGCGAAATAATATCCCGCGTTATTGCGACAATCTGGCGTCTGGAAAAAATTAACAGGGTAACCGCAGCGCGTTCTTCTTGCCATTCTGAGCTGTATTGATCCGCGACGGCGTATGTATTCCGACAGCGCGACGTTCAATCAATTACGATGACACGAGTTATAACCGAGAGTATTCCGCGGGGCGCGCGCGAAACGGTCTCGCAATTATTATTATTAATTACGTCAGGCGTGCGTTTCGCGAGATTGAAGTAACTCCCTATCGCAAACACATCGATTATCGTCCATGATGATTATTACTTAAATACCTAGGACGCGCGCGCAGCGAAGGGCGATGATTACCCGCGTGGAAGGTCTCCTCGTCGGAGGTATCGATAAATTAATCGTGCGCGCGCGTATATCAATTAAGCGTAGGATGGACGAATCATTAATTAATTTCGCGGCGTTCTCGCTCGCTGTCCCGCTTCTCCATCTCCTCCTCCGCTCTCCCCTCCGCCGCCTGTGGTTTCGGCACGTCTCCCTCAGCGAGTCCCGATTCACCTTTCGCAAGTACGTGTCACGAGAATGAAAGAAACCCGAGCGCAGCCGCTGATTGCTAATGGAGGCGACTTTATCGCGACGGCACGACTGAATTTCGTGACCGCGCGGGTGAGCGAGAAAGAGAGAGAGAGAGAGAGAGAGAGAGAGAGAGAGAGAGAGAGAGAGAGGGAGAGAGAGAGCGGCACTGCACGTATCCCCTGCGCAATAACCGCGGATTCAGCGGGGGCGAAAGGAGACCGGTGTTTGGATAAAATTTATCGGGCCGAGGGCGTTCAATCGTTTTCGACAAAGAGCACCTCTCTGTCTCTCCTCCTCCGAAGCGAAGCACTTAAAGTGCAGCGGACTTTCGATATCTCCCCCCGTGTAAATACTAATACCGTGACGGACGGAGAAGAGCGAACGCGAGCGACGGAGGCGAAATTCCTGCCGGCTGAATTACGACATTTCCACCGCGGACGACAGAAATATATCTGGCCGTATTGCGTGCCTTGACCTCTGCGCGGAAAGAAGCCGCGGAAAGAGCGTCGATCGACGCGCGCGCGCGCGCGCGCGCGAGCGAGCGGGGGAGCTGTGCGAACACGGCCGTAAAATAAGCGCACGCTTGGGGAATTGCACGCGAAGAGGTGCGTGCGTCGTATTCGCGGTATGCCCGGCTAGAATTGTAACTCAAGACACCGCGGCTCGGCTATAAATGATCACCGGGGTCGAAATCGACGGTAACTCACAGGCCGCTGCCTGTGACCGACGAGGGGAGGGCGGGGGTTGATTTTTCAGGGCGCCGTCCGGTAACACACACACACACACACACACACGTTAGCCGTACGTCACGCCAACCAAGCGATCGCAGCTTCACCCGCCGCGGTATCGCGCGAGCCGATCGAGCGGAGACGCCGAGTCTGCGAAAGCCGCGAGATCTCGCAGGGAACGCTGATTGGTCATTGAAGAGCGGACTGAAGCTCGCGTCGAAGCGGCGCGGCGCGGGCGACGCGCGCGCGCGCGCGCGCGAGCGCGAGCTGGAGAAGCGCGGAATCCTCTTGGTGCTCGCTCGAGCGCGCACAAAGGCGCCCGGAGGAGACGGCAACGGCCAGTCTACGTGGCGTGTTTCGCGTTAATCCGCGGATACGTCACACACGTGACTGTAATCTCCGCGCGAAACGACGCGGGTATTGTGCCGGCGGCGGAGACGCCGGAGAAATAAGTGCATTGAGGGGCGAGAGACGCGCGCTCTCCTCCTCCTCCTCCTCCTCCTCCTCCTCCGTGCGCAGCGTTTGAAGCATCCGCGCTTTTCAAACGGACGCGCAGTGTCTCGGATGACGGATACAATCAAGGCCGCGATTCTCGGCGCGCGGGATTCCGCGCGAGCAGCTTCGCGAGGCGCGTGCGAACGGGTGCGTGACGACCTCGACGGTGCGGGGCAGTCGAGACGTCGCTGCGTCACCTCGTTAGCCGCGAAAGGGTGGAACGCCCTTGGTGCGTCTCGACGCGATTCTGCGCTCGCGCGATTCCCGTCCGCTCGGAAGACGCTCTCACCCCGCGAGCGTATCCCCGCGCGAGCGATCTCTCTTCGGCAAACGTTTGCCGTCGCTGTTCGTATACTTATTGCTGCTTAACGCAACGTCGCGCGCACGCGGATAAATCCACCGTTATCTCTTATCAGACATTCCAATTGACGTTCGCTTCGTGCGCGACGTGGGAAATGGTTAACTGCTGGAAATTATCTCGTCGAACTGTGTCAAGACAGAGAACAAGGGATGCACGATTGGAGGATGTACGTTGATTGAGTAGCGGAGCGGCGTTGCTGCCGCTCTGTGTGCAGAACTTTCAGACACCAGTTTCGCGAAACTAGTTCAAGAACTTCGGGGCGCGAAGTACGACTCGGGGGCGCGTACAAAAGCCTGGGGAACTAGTAATAGAATCCTCTCTCTCTCTCTCTCTCTCTCTCTCTCATACTCTCCCACTCTCTCACCGCTCTCCCATCCGCGCTTCGCCTTAATTACATGACACATACGACGACACTCTTAAGTGACAATTGAATCGTCGAAAGCTTAGAGACGCGCGCGCGGCTGAATGCTGGAGCGATAGCGACGACGCGAGAGCGCGTGTCCTCCACGTCGCGCGCGGGCGCCGACATGAAAAATCCCGCGGCCGTTGCTTCGGCTTTTTCGCCCGCCGGTATTATCATTATCACGCGCTGCGATGAAACGTGCGTACACGCGTTGCGTTGTCCGTTCTACGATGTCACTCGCCGCGACGTCGCAGCGGCACAATGCGAGAGGCGCGCGCGCGCGCGCGACAATACCTCTTGTTTGCTAATTGGACATTGAAGCATCTTTATCGCGAGCGTCGCGAGCGGGCCCTGTGACTAGGTAACTTCGAGTACTAATACGCGAGCACAAAACCACCCACGAGTCGTAGGAACGAAAGTCCCACTATGCGCGTCGGATCTACGAGAGAGAGAGAGAGAGAGAGAGAGAGAGAGAGAGAGAGAGAACGCGCCCGCAGATCTCGCGTTATTATCTCCTTCTCCGGGCTCCAGTCGACTCGAGAAAGCACCGTGAAAGATCAGATACTTCCTGCTTCGTCCCGCCTTTGAAGGCACAGCCGCGCGCGCGCGCGCGCGCGCGAGTTATCGAACGATTCAATATCTTGCTGATACCTCGGCTAAGCCGGCTCTAATCGCAATCACGCGATTGAGCGTCCGGAGGAACCGACGAGAGCCATCGTCACTGAAGCTAATTGAAAATGCGGGGACTCGGAGCGGCCGCCTATTATCCTCGCGAGAGACACACCGGAGAATACTCGGCAATCAGCTTTGCACGAGCGAAAGGGAGAGATATGAGGGGGGGGGGGAGGTGCGGCGGGGGGATCAAGCTGCGCGAGGTGAAACGTCGTTATCTGGGGGATCCGATCGACCTACATTTTTCACGCGCGCGCGCGCGCGCGAATGTCGTGTTTCCAGGGTATCCCGGTGACTCCATTCGTCGAGATATCATGGCCGCAATCGACGTTGTTGATGAAAGCATGTTAATAACACGCGATAGATGTAAAAGGCGAAGCAACCAGGCGAACGTAATCACGGATAACGCAGTGTTACAATCGAAGACGTCGCGTGTCACGAGCGCGTGTGAACAATCGCGAACATCACGAACTGTCGACGGATTCGTCTCTCGCTCTCGTCTTTTTCTCGTCGACGAGCCATATCTCATAAATCGTAGATGAAACTTCCCGGCTAGTTTTATCAATGCGTGCGTCGATATACTGAGGATGCAAAGGCTCGGATAATTTTTCTCCTAAAGCCGATGAGTCGCAGAAAAATCATAATTATCCTGGAGATTCCACTCGCTCGCCGTCAATAAAGTTATAAAGCCGACGACGGTGCGGGTTCACGTCGCGGAAAAGAGGCGACAATGCACGCCTTTTCCAGCGCGGGGCGAGGACGGCGGGGAGGAGAGGGCGGATTGTAAAAATGATAAGGATCCGAAAATGTGAAACATATCGAGAAAGGTATCGATACTTTGTCGGGGCACCGGCGCTGTTCGCAATAGCGAATGGTCAAAATGGTCAAAATGGTAATGGCCCGTTACACAGTCGTTGCCCTCGTGGACAAGCGCGCGCTTTGTGCGAGTTGTGCAACGGCTATTCCTTTACGGAACAGCAGGACGAAGCGCACGGACGACGCACGGCCACAATAGACACGTCGTTGAGCCGCCTTCCGCGAGCGGGACAATGGGACGCCACAAAGGCCGAGATTAACAATATTCCGTAAAAGCCGGGCTACGAGGGTGGAAGAAAAGTCACTTTACGTGTGCTTGTGCTTTCTGAAGCTTGTCGTCGGGCCTGATCCCTCGCGCAGATCAGCGAGGCAACAAGCGCGACGCGACGCGGCGCGCCGAGTAAATTACAAGCGTTCGGTTTCGTTCTGCCGAGGCAAGCCGAGCCGAGGCAAGATATCTCCTCGCTGATATCCTCGCGAACGTTTCACCCCGTCGTCCTGCCTGTATCGCGGAACAATCGTCGCAGCGTCGGGCCATTTTCCCGACGCGCGACGTTCAGTTTCACGGGGATGACCGCGAAAAAGCATTTTCATCGAACAACGGATCGTCGCCGCGTGCCCTTGAAATAGTCTGCGGAATTTCACCCCCCCCCCGCGTCACTCGCGCGCCACAGCTGATCGCGTCGGAGACGACGCGGAAAGTATTAAGTGCAATCGAGGCCGCGAACGTTTTCCCCGGCGAGAGAAATAAAGCAGCGGCGGCGGCGGCGGCGGCGGCGGCGGCGGCGGCGGCGGCGCGAATCCGAGAGCTGAATGCAAATCATTCCGCGGCGTTGCCGCGTTCTTTTCGACCGCCATATAAGAACGGGCGCATTGTTCTTCTCAAGGTGTTATTACCACCCATGGGCCGGCTTCGCCCAGGAGGAGGCGAATTAACAATAAATAATAATGATAATAAAATGTCGGGGAATACTGCAGCCTCATTATTAACCTAAGTATTGATTGTGAGACCGGGACTGGCGATCACAAACGATAAGGCTCCTCTCTCTCGCTTATTTCTTCCTGGAAGGGCTCTCGTATCCCGCGCGCGCGCTCGCACGGGCTATTCCCCCCGTGATATTCCCTCGGGGGCCCGGCCGACCGAGAGCCCAGCCACCCAACGGTGGCTCCGACAGACCGAAATCTCGATTCCTCTACGTCAGACCGCGCAGTCGGGGTTAACGTGGCGACCTGCCGCCACCTTTCTTCGGCTTTATTAATACTCGGTAGGTGGCCACCGGGACAATAATCGCCCGTGATTACCGTCGAAAACCTTAGAAATAACGCGGCGTTATAGTGATATACAGCGGGAGGGAGAGGTGGATCCCCCGCCTCGCGGGACCCCCGAGTGATATCCCGAGGAGAAAACGGGAACGTAATTTCTCCACCGCGACGCGGCGGACGGCGGCGTAGTCGTGCTTTCGTACATCGAGGCGCATCGAGCGTGGCGAATATATCTCCAAGCCCGACGACGGATGCGTCGTCGAGCTTGGACGCGACGCGACGTCGAGCACCACCCGAGGGAAGTGGAAAAAGGGCGTCTGCTGTACGCCGGCGCTTAAGTCGTTAATATGTGAAAGTCAATAACGCGACTCGTGCAGACTCGCGGAAACGGACGAGAAACGGCAGGCCCCCTTGTGCAGCCATCAACATTAAGCTAATTGAATGAGGACTGTTTCCTCGCGCATAACAGGCCTGTACACGCGATAGAATGAGAGGATCGAAATAATAGGCGATTCGAACGATCGATTTTCCACGCTGTCGGATCGCGAGCGTTCTCCCCCGTGTGCAATAAAGCGTGCAAATGTCTACTCCGCTCGGATGTTTCGGCAGCTCCCCCCCTGCCCCCCGCACGTCGCGCGTCGTGTGCGCCTTTCTTTCGCGGATTCACCCCCCCTCCTCCCGTCTCGCTCTGCCTCCTTCCTCCGAGGTAGCTAGAAATAAGAAAGTGCGTTGGACCGGACGAAACGACACGGGAGAACAAATTCGCACTCGTACCTGCGTACCGCGGGGCCTGAAAAAGACGAAAGGACGGGCCGGGAGGGGCAGGCAGGCGGGGAGGTAGGAAGAAAAGGAGAACGACGCGAAGGAGAAGAAGAAGAAGAAGAAGAAGAAGAAGAAGACGAAGAGCGGAAGAGAGAAGAGGACGGATAAAGAGAGGACGAAAGACGTCCGAATGAGAGGCCTCGAAAGAAACCAATTGGAGTCGAAGGGTTTAAAAAAGAAGGACGCGCCGAGGAAGAACGGGCTGATAGAAAAGAAGGAGCGGCGAGGAAGAGGTGATAAATGGGAATGAGGATTGCTTGGCAAAGTGCGAATGGCCCGCGAGCGGGGATATAGATGGTAGGATGGATGGATGGACCGGCGGGAGCGTATGGACGGATGGGCATTGCATCGGACGCCGCCGCCGCCGCCGCCGCCGCGTTGCATCGGTCGGGACGAAATCCGAATGTATTCAACGCACCGCGAGATTCCTCCCTCTTTCTCTCTCTCTCTCTCTCTCTCTCTCTCTCTCTCTCTCTCTCTCTCTCTCTCTCTCTCTCTCTCTCTCTCTCTCTCTCTCTCTCTCTCTCTTTCCCTCTCTCTCTCTCTTTCCCTCTCTGTCTCTCTTCCCCGTTCTCCCTCTCTCTTTCTCCCTTTTTCCTCTTTCTCTTCAGCGGCAACGACGAACGAACTAATCCTCCCACCTGTGCATTTTTACTACCGCACTTGCCTTTTCATACCGCTTGCCTTCACCTCGCATCGTCCCGCGCCGTGAGCAGCCATTCGAGGCTTTTGAGCCGCGGGGGGTTTATTTGTGCTGAGTGCTCGACGTCTGCGAGCCCGGTTTTCCAGGCGGCTGTTGGAAATCGCGTTTAATTGACGATTCCACGGGGACGATTACACGTGCCGTTTGTTCGCTAAGTGACGCGAATGACGTTGCGAGGAACAGCGAATTTCGCCGAGAGAGAGAGAGAGAGAGAGAGAGAGAGAGAGAGAGGGGGGGGGGGAGAGAGACTAGAGCCAACCAGCAGCGGCGTCGGTCGTCTCGCGTTCGCTCGCAAAATATCGCACAATTTCGATTCGCGAGCATCTTCGGAAACCAACGGGCCGCATCGTACCTCCGCTGCAGCCGCTCGCGCGGGCGCGTGAAAGAGAGAAAAAATATAATCATGCATCATTTTAAATACTCAAACAAGGCGACACGCTGGCCGGGCCCGACTATTGAAAAAACGACGAAGGAGACGAAAAGAACGCGGCTGGAAATTTATGTTAATCTCCGCGAGAGGTGATATGTGTTACATTTAAATATCTACGGCTTCGCGGCTCTCTCGCCGAACAAATACGGGACATTAATAAAACGCGGACGTCTTACTTGTCGCGTGAACGCACCGGCACCGGCGAAATATCACGCCGCGGGCAATCTGCATACGTTTAAGGCGTCCACACCCGAGTTTTTCAGAGGCGGTACGCGCGAGCGCGCGCGCGCGCGCGCGGCATGCCCCGAGTAAATCGACGGCCATTCAGTACCGCGCGAGGGGCCCGATGGCCGACATAATCGATTCCTTTATTCGTGCGTGCGGAAAACAAATCGCCGACGCCATTCAGACACAAAGTAGCCCGTGGCCGCAAAAATGGCTTCTCCTTCTCGAGGCGCAACTGTCGGGGATATTAAAATTATGTAAAACGCGAAAGACCACCTCGCGTCTCGGCACGCAAACAAGGTCTGGCAAACAAGGAGGAGGAGGAGGAGGAGCAGGAGGAGAAGGAGGTTGCGGCGGCGGAGGGGAGGAGGAGGAGAGGAATGATGGGAGGGACCCGCGAAAGGACTTTCGAAATTGCTTCGTTACCTTAACGAAGCGACTTTTCAACCTTGACATCATTAGCCGATTGTTCGTCTAAACCCAGCCGGGTACTCGCTCGGGTATTTATCTTCCTGGCGCAAGATGTATCGACCGACCGGGGCCGCATAGTAGGCTCTGCGTCTATCATCTGGTGCCGCGACAGAAGGAGAGAGAGAGAGAGAGAGAGAGAGAGAGAGAGAGGGAGTAAGTAGAGGAAAGAGCGAAGAGAAGCGAGACGGAGGAGAGAAAGAAGCCACCGGGGGAAGCTCTCCTCGAGGAGCGAGGGGAGCTCCTCGAATAGAAGAGGCGAGATTCCTCCTGGTTCGTTCATCGATCCCAGATTCTGTGGATGCGCTCTCGCACCGGAGCGAGATACAACCGCGAGCGTTGATTGGTAAAACGAATAATCGAGCGAGCCGGGCAATAAGAGACGTATTTATATCTCTCAGGGACGGAGAAGACGGACAGAACTGCCGGCCAGAAGAGCGGTCGGCGAGAAGACCACGCCACGGGTACTAATGAATCCGATTGTTCCCCGTGAATCGAATTGTTAATGAATTATGTCGTTATGCGCGCGACTCCGTTCCGAGCGATATACGCGCGTGTTTATACCTGTAGCGTGCGCGCGCCGACGTGCCGACGCGTATCAGTCTCTGTCGGCCGCCTCTCTCGATCCTCCGCGATCGCTTCTCTCCTCGAGACCGGCCGTCTGTCTCGGCTCGTCTCGTCTGCCTGTACCTGCCTACCGCGGAATCGGTGCGCGCGGAACAACGTGTGCAACGGGATCTCTCGCCGATTGTGAATAATAACCGTATGCGTTCGCGTATAATCGCCGGAGTGTCGACCCGCGCGCACTGCGAAAAAGTCGTCGTCCCGCGAAAGGCGCCGCGTTTTGACATCCAACAGTTCCGATGAAGGAGGAGAGACAGGGAGAGAGGGCGAAGAAAGAACGAGAGAGAACGAGAGAGAGAGAGAGAGAGAGAGAGAGAGAGAGAGAGAGAGAGAGAGAGAGAGAGAGAGAGAGAGAGAGAGAGAGAGAGAGAGATAGAGGAAGAGGGAGAAGGATGACGAGTTGCAGCATTCAACAACTCTGCCGGCTTCTTCGCTCGTGGCTTCCTCGCCGCTCCCAGCGAGGAACCCATTACGAGCCGCCGTGAAAATGCGCGGCTAATTAATGACGGCCGTCGCGACGCGCATTAGCTCTCGCGAGCCAGGAAGCGAAACTTTGAAACGCCGACCTCGCGAAGCTCGCGATTTAACAGCACACAGCTCGGGGGTGAGAGAGAGAGAGAGAGGGGGGAGGGAGGGGGGAGAGAGAGAAAGAGAGAGAGAGAGAAAGGAGGAAAGGAGGAGGGAGAGAGGTACAATGAAAGTTCGAGGTGCACTCGCCGTCAGGAGCCGCGGAAGACGGAACGCCGCGTTTCCCCGTTGACGATGGAAGGTCGGCGCGCGCGCGCGCGTGGTCGACGGGAGCTCACGGAGGCAGTCTGTAATTAAAGAAACGGTACATCGATAGAGACTCGAGATATAAGAGCGGGAAAAGAGGGAGAGAAACGGGCAGAGAGAGAGAGAGAGAGAGAGAGAGAGAGAAAGAGAGAGAGAGAGAGAGAGGAATACGTATCCCCCCTCCCCCCCGGATCGGCAGCCCCCGAATTCACAAACCCTGGCCTCTCACGACGGCCTTCCTCTTCGCGGTGCGCGGTTCACGCGATTCGTGTCGACATCATCGATGCGTGGCCGAAGTACTTAAGACGGACAATACCGGTCGTTCAACGGCTCCGCAGAAAGGGCCAATCCGATCTAATCTCCGTGGGTCTTCTATTGGGCCATCGGTCCGCTCGGACGGGGACGGACGGACGGACAACGGCTCTCGCGCTCCGCATGGCCGATCGAGTTTCGAGATCTCTTCTCTCTTTCTCTCCTCTCACGCTCCCTCTTTCTCTCTCTCTCTCTCTCTCTCTCTCCCCCTCTCTCTCTCTCTCTCTCCTTGGCCGCAGAGGAGATGAGCCATTCTCAGCGGGAAAAAGCGTGAACTCTTTTTATCGCGGATATTGACGCGTACGTGGCTATTAACCCCGTCGATTCCGGGCGTAGATAAGTATCGCGGCTGGAAGGGCATCGCCGCAGCGCGGCGTCTCGAGCCGCTTCATTGACGTGCCACGACCTCGCCGAGGGACCTGGCCGCGCGTAGGAAAAGGGAAGAGAAAGAAATGGCGAAGCCGCGCGCAGAAACGTGTCGGTGCGATTCTACTACACAATGCAACTTCGCTCGTTTGTTTGATCATTATCGCCGGACGTGCGCGTAAACGCGACTGACGGAATAAACGCGCTCGCCCGCTCGCTCGCTCGCGCGCGCGCGCGCACGCGCGCGCGCGGCGGAAAGAGAGTATCCGCGGCTGAACATGTGCGAAATGATTTATCGAACTCGAATCGACGAACGAGCGAACAAACGAGCGAGCGAGCGAGAGAGAGAGAGAGAGAGGGGGGGAGGGAGGGAGGGATGGAGAGAGAGGTACTTATTTCAAGATTCCACGTCTCCCGGTTGCTCGAGGAAAAGCTGAGAAACCGTTTGTCTCGACAGGCGGCGGGTAATAGAGACGCTTTCCTTTCACGATGGTCCTCTGCGTTTGAGTGGCTCCTATTTTCTTCCACGGAATCGATAAATCTTGGCGTTACGGCGAGGCAGAGAGAGAGAGAGAGAGAGAGAGACCGAGAGACGTCTTTGAGATCTCGCGATCGCTTCCAGATTGGAGCTCCCGAGCACGAAACGAGTCATTGCCGCTGGGCGCATCAAGCTCGACTCGGCTTTTCGGCGCGCGCGTAAAGGAACTAATCCCGGCTTAAGACCTAATGCCAGCTTACCGCCGGCATAAAGTCGTCCCGGCTCGTGTCCATCTTGGCGCGGTAGTCCGCGTTCAAGTTCATCCTTGACTCTTAACCCCGTTGTTGTCACATCGCGACAGAGCCGTAAAAGGCGAGAGAGAGAGAGAGAGAGAGAGAGAGAGAGAGAGCGAGAGCGAGAGCGAGAGAGAGAGAGAGAGAGCAAGAGAGAAGGGGGGAGAGAGGAGACCTAGGCGAGACGTGCGTCGGCGGACCGCTTTATACTACTGCCGCTGCGGGATGTGTATAAAGGGCGCGTCCGACGGGAATGCGGAATGAAGTTCGACTTTACGATCGAGTGTATATCACGACCGCGGCTCGGAAGCCGATTAGAGCGGGAATAACTTAATTCTCGGATTCGAGACGCGCGGGCGCGGGCGCGTGGCCGATCAGTACGTCTGGCGCGATCGTTCCCCGCGGAATTCTCGCCGCGTTTAGCGACCAATTTACGGCGCTCGCGCGGCTAGTCGTTTGATTATATTTTATCGATGGGGCGCGCGTATTTGAGTTACGACCGGTGGACTTGAATCACCGTTTATGCAGCGGAGAAAGCGAGAGGGAGAGTGAGAGAGAGAGAGAGAGAGAGAGAGAGAGAGAGAGAGGAAGGGAGGGAGGCAGAGACGGCTACCTTTTAATCGGAACGCATCGATGCGTCCCGGCGTTCGGGCGCGCTTTAATTGCGAACCCGAAGAGGAGGACGGCTAACGTAGTTATACGATTTCCGATCGGCTTCCCGATCTCCTCCGCGCCCGGCGCGGATTATTCTTTCACGGTCGGCTAATCGTCGCGCGGCGAGAGCACGAGGAGGAAATCGCTCGGCAAATTGACGCTCTCGGGGGTTGACGCGCTCGTCCGCCGCGTCGATAGCGACGATAGCGACGTGATAACAATTGTCCGTCGAAAACCGGATCGTTCGCTCGCAACGAGGGTTACGCGAGCGTTCGCGCGTCTGCCCCGACCCCAGCCCCGTCGCTCGTCGCTATTCGCGCTGATAATGGAAGTTAATCATTCACGGATCCGCTGCGGATCGAGCCTCGAGCCGCGGGGCGAGTGCGCGCTGCAGACGCCGCATCCGAAATTCCTCAAATTTGCATGAGCATCTATCCTCGCCGTCGACGTCACGATTCCCGATGTTTCGTTATCGTCGCGGTACCTGGGAGTGCGCCTCCTTGCGCGCTATCGTCTGCGCGATAGCCTCGCCAGCGTTTCGCCGGCGTTTCACCGTCGTTTCATAAACTAGCACTCTTCTGACGGTAACGCGAGAATCATGCTAACACAACGCGCGCGCGGGACGCCGGGTTTCGCGGGTCTAGCCGGAGGTGTATTCGCGATGCCGCGTAAAGAAAGGATCAAGAGGGCGAGAAGCAGTAAGAGAAAGAGATAGATGGAGAGAGGAAGAAGGAGGGAGCGGCGCTTCATCGGCGCTAGGATCAGCCGTAGCCGCGAACGGGCCCGTCGAGCGGCTCGCAAGCTCACGTTTTGCAATATTTATAAGCCGCATTTCAATGATATTATTCCGTGCCGTTCGGTTTCGTAGCGCGCGCGAGCCCAAGCATCCGTGCTGAGCTCTCTCTCTCTCTCTCTCTCTCTCTCTCTCTCTCACTCGACGATGGCGAGCATCCTGCGAGTTTCTAACGTAACGGAAATTCCCCCCTGTCGTCTCTTCTGCCGGCAATGACGAGCTTTTTTCGTGTTGCTGCCCGAGAAAAGCCGATTTCGCACTCTCGCGATTTTTATACTGTATACACACACACACATATATACACAGCCGAAAATATTGTCTACTCGTCTGCTTGCAAGTTTTCTCGATAGCTCCGCGCGCCCGCGCGAAAATTGGGCAACACACCGCCGCGAGTAATTGATACTCTCGAAACGCAAACTGCGCACACGCGCGCGCGCGCGCAGCGAAAATGGTAACGTTTAATGTGCAATATGTAACCACGTTACGTGAGATCGCTACGAAACATGCCCGCAGGATACCGCCGAGATATTTTCGTACATTCACCCTACGTTGCGCATCCGGCACCAGACACGGGGTGCAGCCGCGCCGGCGGGACGGAGGAGGGAACGAGGAAGGGTGGGAGGGAGAGAGATGCGCCTGGATATCAGAACCTTGCTACATTGCTAGGTACACGGTTCGATATTAATGCAACGCGTTCCGGACGTACTCTGTGTACCAGCGGGACCGAGTCGATATCTCACGTGCGACGCTCGAGTATCCAAGTTCGAGCATTGACATTCCGCGGCGATACGTGAAATAAAGTCCGGTCCTAAAGGACGAGATCGCGGCGCGCACGAATCTCGAATTTACAATGGACAAACCGCGCGCCCGGTAAAGACGTCTTAAGAGATCGGCGAGTCGTACATTACAAGGCAAGAAAGTATCGAGAGAATTCGAGAGAGAGAGAGAGAGAGAGAGAGAGAGAGAGAGCAAGAGCGGGGAGGAAAGAAGAGGACAAACGAGCACGTCTCCTCCGTCGGTCCGCGTCAACTTCTTCTTTTCCGCACACACATTGTTTCCCGGGAGCGCAATTTCGCGGATAAACCAAACTTCCGCCGTCGCCTCGCTAGGAGCATTCGTAAACGTGCCCCTTGCTCGCTCGCTCGCTCTCCGGCAATTATCCGCTGTATGTAAGTGCAAATATATACCGAGAAGATTTCGCCGCATAGTTGCACACAATGCTCAATATTTGCAACCGCTCCGGCCCGATGCATCGCGAGCGGCCCGCAGCACCTCGTAATCGATCCCGCGTTGGTTCGCTCTCGCGCGCTCCTCGTCGGCTTTAATATGAAATAAAGCCGGCGCGCAAACGAGAGAAGATCGAAGCGGCCGGCTGGATTTACGGCGGGCGGGATGCGTTTCACACACGTGGTGCACGAGGTCGGTCGGTGCTGCATGCCGACTCATACTCACCTCCGTGCGAGCGCGCGAACAAGTGCGAGAGAGCGCGGCGGGGTGGCGTGAGAGCGAGAGCGAGAGCGAGAGCGAGAGCGCGGCCCGCCTCGAACGTGGGAGATGTTCAGGTAGTCCGAGCCGCGAATACGTTAGGCAGATTACGTATTATGATGCCCTATTGTATACAAATACGAATACTCTACCGTGCGCTATACGTGCCGCGCTATATGGGCATAGACACGAAGATAGCTTTGTGTCCCGTGGAAACGCAAGCCACCGGCGCTGCGCGAACCGCCCCTCGAGCTTCTGTTTCGCCGGACGGATGGTCGTCCTGAAAAAGACCTGACGCGGAGTCTGACGCGAGCCGAGAAGACGCGGCCGGGCTCTTTCTCCCTCTCTCTCTCTCTCTCTCTCTCTCTCTCTCTCTCTGCCTCGAATTACGCACGTCGCGATATCATTCGCTTAGCTGGCGATCGGGCGTAGCGCAAAGAGGCGAGATCTTATCGGCGCGGCGTTATCGCAAAACACGCGAGCGATGTCGAGACAAATCGAACGCAACGAGATATTTGATGAGTCGATGATCGGTGATAACGTTACGCGTGCGTGCGTGCGTGCGTATGTGTTATCGCATCTAAGTAGAGCCGCGGCGTGTTAGAGTCACGCCGCGGAGTTGCGTGATTTATCAAGCGTCACCCACGCAACACAGATCGCGCTCCTGTTAACACATCGTCAAGCGTGCGAGCGACTGGGAAACACTTGCTTACGCGGTAATGAAATATCAGTTTCTGACTCGTAATGCGAAAGATGCGTCTCCATCGAGAACGTCGGTTTTCGCCGCGCACGTTGATTATCATATTGTAACTGCGCGATCATAACCCCGGCAGATTTCTGAGAGAGAGAGTTATATCCTCTCCTCCTCGAATCGACCATCCCGCCGACATTTTATTTCTTTATTCGAGCACGCTTGATTAATGTGTAGGAACCGACCCGTAGTCACCGGTTAATTAGTCATCGTTAGAGCTTCAAGTTCCTGGAACCTTTAGCTCGCACCCCTATTTATCTTTCGACAGTTCGATTTCAGAGTGAATATAGTAAATATCCAGACCGAGAAGCATTGTCGCAAATTCCAAGCATGACAAACATTATAACCAGACGGATCGCGATTATGGCTTTATAAGCGCTCCCAATAAAACCGAAACTCATACAATATTTTACGTGTCCGAATATTTAATTTCTGTTCGTCGTCTCCAACATCTTAAACCAGTCCGAAAATAAAGCGTCGTCACAGAATCTCGAATTAAATCGTCCTATTAACCTATCTATTGTTCGCTATAAACTCTCATCTCTCAGTTCGCCTCCCCCCTCACTCCCCCCTTCTTCCTCATCGCCGACCGTTCCCTCTCGCGCGATCCGATCGAAGTTCGAGGAAATCATTAAATCATTAAATCACCCGTGGCCGACGTCGTCGATCGGCGCATTTTTCTCCCGTTCCTTACGCCAGACGGCGAGATATTGTGAAAAACAGCTCGTTAATTGACATGTACGAGCAAAATTAATTTGCTCGCCCAAAATCAAGCGAGCACTATGTCCCAGAAATCCGCGAACACGATAATCGATCGAGTATCCTGTCGAGAAGCACCTTGCGGCAAAGTAGATCGCATAGAGATCGATAAATGAGAACATTCCGACGTTATCAGCGTCGTTAGGATCGACATTTAATTGCGAGACGAGGGGAGGCCGCGACGATAATAGACTGACATTGTATGTGCCGCGACATTAACGACGAGGAAAAAACCTCTCACTTTCATTTCCTGTGGGAGTCGCAAGATTGATTGGTCGATGTCGTGTATATATATACATACATTCGATCCTCCACCCTACGTCTTAACCTAATGACGTGGAAGCTATCGCTCTTACCCGAGAACTCGACATGAACATAATGTTCTTCTCAGTCGGGCGGAAATTCATTGCTCGATGTAAGTGATTGTTTCGGGCCTTCAGACGGCACAGAGACGGCAAGAGCTTTTTACGGGATCGTACAACCACCGTCATCAGCATTCACGAATGTGCTCACGAGAGCTCGATGCTCGTCGCGACTTTGCCTGCGTGTATTGCGCGCTTCAAGCCTAAAGATCATCACACACGAACGAACTTAAGCAGTAAGACGAACGTAAGCAGTAAGCAAATCGACCAATCACAATCGAAACTTAGGGACGACATGTTTTAATTTGCGAGAACAATCGATTGTGATTGGTCAGTTTCTTTACTGCTTTACGTCTTACTGCTCAAGTTCATTTGTGTGTGACGACGCCTTAACGACGCGTCCACACGGCAGTCCCAATTTCTCTCATCTCGCGTATCAAAGTATTTTCTAAGAGGGAAGAGACCAACAAGAAGAGCTTCATCAAACTCCTACGATATCGAGGACCGACGCGGCCGTGTGAAACCGCGCCGCCGCCGCCGCCGCCGCAATCTCGCCGTAAACATTCTAATGAAGACACTGGTTTGCCGAACACACACACACACACACGCGCGCGCGCGCAATAACTGGGTTAATCGGTTTTTGCATAACGCCGTCGCGGCAACACGCTCGGCCCACTATCGGCGGGATCGATCTCTGATTACGCGAGACGCCCTTATGCAGAGGCGTATATATGTCGCGCGCATCGGACACCCGTGCGAGAGCCACCGAGACCTCACACCCCAAGGTCTGTCCCTCTTCCTGTCCCTCGGTGACTCCGCCGGTACCCCCTGCCCCCTCCTCCGACCCCCGGTCGTCCGCGTCGTCGTGTACCAACTGCGGCTCCGCTACTAATAACAGCCGCTTTGCAAGTGTGAAATAATTACTTCGAATGGCATCCAAACCAGTTTCACCGCGGAGGATTAGCATAAGTGATCGAAATGATCAATGAGCCCGTGGCCTCCGCGCGACGTGACTCCCCTTTCCCCTTTTCACTCGCTCCCTCTCTCTCTCTCTCTCTCTTTCTCTCTCCCCCCCTCTCTCACTCCCTCGCTCGCCTACCGAACCTTCTGTCGAGCGTGGCGGTCGCTTTGCTCGTGCACCGAGCGCTACGTTATTACTCTCGCTTCCTAGCAGGTAAAAGGTGGATACCGCCTCTCTCTCTCTCTCTCTCTCTCTCTCCCCCCTGTCTCGCAGGAGATGGGTGACTTACCGTGGCCCTTTTGCGCATAATGTACGTACAACCGCGTAGGTACTCGCGAATCGCTAATACAACCGGCAGGATTTATGATCGCGGAGTACGTCGTGCCCGGTCACGCCACGTCGCCGTCATCCGCTCGCCGGGATTCCGCGAGAGGCTACTTTCTCCGCCGTTTCAGAGATGCTTGTAATTATTCTTCTACCCGCTCCCTCGTTCCTTCCGAGTTTGTCAAGAGATTTTTCCGCGCGGCAAGGGCTATCTTCCCGTAGATCATCCCGATCGCGCCTGTCGCGAGCGAGCGTGAGCGACGTGAAAAGAAACTTCGGCCGTCTCGATGATCCCGTTTCCTCGTGACGGAAAATTCCCCCCATCCCTCCCCCCGGGCGCTCTCGGTCTGACGAAAGATTGATAAAGCGACGGGAGATTCAGAGGCGAGCTCTCTCGACAGGGAGACCTCGCGCTCTCGGGTCGAGGATTCCGGAAACACGTGGCACGGGAGGTTAACAAGCGGATTCTCTCTCTCTCTCTCTCTCTCTCTCTCGTTAACGTATATTTTCATCGGATGTTTTCCCCGGTCTTCACACAGATCGCTCGAAATCGAATTTCAGACAGCGAGATTTACAATCTTGTTAGTGCGGATTTTGAAAACTCATGTTTTACCGTCGCCGCTCCCGCGCTTTTCAGGTCGCGTAACTTATGTTCTCACTTACTCGGCCGCGGATCCGCTGCGCGTAACGTTTGTACTTGATGCAGTTACTTACAATCGGTGTTGCAACCGGTAGGATTTACGATCGCAAAGTTCGCCGTAGTCGATCGCACTACGTCAGAGACCGGCAGTCATTTACTGCACTCCCCGTCAAAGGAGAACTTTCTCCCCGGTGTCGCGCGACTGCCGTGGCGAACGGGACGTCTTATATTTATCGACGGTAAATTCCAACTTAAACGCGACGTAAACTTCAGCAGGTGTTCATCGGGGCGACTTCATTTCTCATAGGCCGGGAGTGCTGTTCCTCGCTCGGCGACGTTTAACGGCTTGTCCCGAACGATTAATTTATCCCTGGGCTGGGCTTTTTAAAGCTCCAATTTCGCGGGTACATTAAACCTCGTCCTAGCGCCGCGCGCGCGCGCGCGACTACACGAAAATAATGGTCTCCCGGTCGTTACTTTATTATTTCTTTCAACGAGCACAAGCTGACCGCGTTAGAAAACTCGCGCCCAAACTTGCGTAAATCCCCCGTAATAGACTCTCTCTCTCTCTCTCTCTCTTTCTCTTTCTCTCTCTCTCTCTCTCTCTCTCTCTCTCTCTCTCTCTCCATCTCCTTCTCGAAGAATTAAATTAAACCCAAGTGCTATACTTAATTCACGCGAGAAACAGAGGCAGCGCGCCGTCACGACCTCCTCCGTCGCTGCGATTCTTCCACGTGTCCGTCCGGTACCGCGATTCTGTAACACGTTATTGGAGTTAACGACACTTTCGTTATCGTTGCGCAGCTTTTGTATACCGTAGAAAAGCTGCGCAACAATAACGAAACTGTCGTTAACTCCAATAACGAGTTACAGAATCGCACCACAGGCTCGCTGCCGCGCGCCGAAAGGCCGAATTTGGACGAGACCGTGATATATATATATATATATTCGCTCCGTCGTGGCGGCACGTCGTTATATACAGAAACGTACACAATCCGACCCGAGGCTATTTATTACAACAAGTAGATGCTGTGATGAATAACATCGCGCGCATTAGTCGTTCGCGAACGCACGGCTCGCGGCCAATGGACGCACGCGCGATCGACGGGCCCCGAAATTAGGACAATGAGAGAAGCACGGTCCCCGGGGGCCGTATCCTCCTCCCCCCCCCAGCCCCGGGCCGATAGCGATTAGCGTACATACGGACGCATGTCACGAGGCCGGTATACACGGATTCTCTCTGGCCGACAGGAAAGCCGGGAGGACAAGGCGACCTTTCTTTCGGCCCGCTTGCGATACCGTTGCTCACGAGAACGCGCTGTCGTCAATGCCACTCTGTGTTCGCCGCCGGCTTCTCCTTACATCGGTCACCGCGCGTCTGTGTATACGCAAATGTACAACGAGCGCGGAACAGGCGGGCGAGGGGGCGAGGAGGCCTACCCGACGCTTGATTTTTAGCCCGCATCCTTAACGGAACGTTCCGCGTTCCGCGATAAATCTCTCCGGGGCTCCGAGAGCTCTGCGAGAGCTCAAGCCATCTCTCTTTCTTGCTCTCGCTCGCTCCCTCTTCTTCTCGAAAATCATCCTCGTGCCACCGTAATAAATCGAGGCGGATTTGGGGGAGAGAGGGGCAGAGAGGGGCAGAGAGCCGGACCCCGGTCTCGCGTTTTATCCGTTTCTCCTCGTTTACAACGAGGAAAACGGGCGTACGCCGTCGCCGCCGCCATCCTTCTTCGTCGCCGGTGTTTTGCGGCACCATCGCGCGGTATATTCGCGCTGATTTTTTCATCGCAGAGGCCCGCTCGATTGAGACGAGGCGGCGCTCGATCCCCTTTCGCCGAGGCCGCGAAAGAGAGCGACGAGCGGGACCGCCCGTTCATTTTCAGCGATATTAGGCGACTTGGATCTGGAAAATACCTTCCGTCGCGCGAAATTAAATTTATTTCGGGGAAGAGAATGAGCGCACGGTCGACTAAATAACACAAAGCGAACGAGGATCCGCCGCCGACAAGGTTTCCCCGGATTGAAATTCCGGAGGCGTAATAACAGAGGAATATTCCGCGCGTGCGCGCGTGCGCCGATAAATTCGTGCTTTTCCGATCGCTCGCGAGCGCGTTTCACGCGTTTTCGGTACGTTTACCGGACGTATGGCGGTAATACCCATTTCATGAAATATAATTCGGCGAGCCGGCATTCACGCGAGATATCGCGTCGACCTGAATAATAATGCGCGCGAGCGCGTATAGATCGCGCAACACGTCGTTGGATTAAATCGAAAATTGGCGCCGAGCGGCGCGGCGCTGAAATCCTGTTGCCTCGATACAGGCCGCGTGTCCTTTTTCGCGGTTCGGATTTAAATTAGCCGATGGCGGGCGTTCAATGGAGCGAGCATTATCTCCGACATCGCGGTGCCCCGCCGGTAATCCGCCGCTAATCGTCGCTCGGACGGATAGAACGACGCATAAACGCGCACAATGGCCGGATCATTAATTCGCATTTAATGATTGGCATTGACGAGCGCTTATTCCGCGCTCGAAGCCCGAGCCGCCGGATTGGCGATGCTGTAATTCCGCTTGTAGAGTCGACAGTGCTTAAGAGTGACGCTTGTAACGAGTCAAAAACAGAGGCCGATACAAATTCATAAGCGACGGCGGCCCGTCATTATGGCCGCCGCCGCCGCCGCCGCCACCGCGGATAAAATACCGGCCGCGTGTCGACAATGGCAAATCTGTAATAACGCTGCCGCGAGCGCGCGCGCGCGCATCCTCTCGATGGCGATTAACGTCAACGCCGTCGTCCCCCGAAATAAAATCCTTCGCGGACAATTTCTCGTCCGACAATTTTTCGTCCGACCAGCGAAGATACAGCGCGCAGTGAAAATTCCGCGCTGTCGGCGAATCGCGAGAGCGTCCAAGCGGACGATCTACTCGACGTGAGATCTCGAAATTCCTCCGGCCGAGGACACGGAAGCGACCTCGGCAATCGGCCCCACTCGTCGTGCATACTATTAGCCGCCGCCGTCGTCGGCGAATCAGCCGGCGCGGGCTGAAAAAATCGCGGCTCAACAGTGTGAGAAAGTGTCAGCCGCGCGTTCCTGATGGAACGAGCCGTCGGGAGTGATTCCGACACGGCCAGCGAGGACTCCTCGCGGCCGAAGCGCTTGCTCGCGTTCTCACGACCCGACGCGACGGACTCTCCGCATCGCCTTGCGAGCGACGTTTGCGACGAGCATCGCGCGATCGAAACGGCGAAACTTCTCGCGCACGACTCGCGCGATAATATAATCCCGTTCGGATTCCGTATCGTGAATGGAGATTTTCCGCGCGATCAAATATGCCTTGGAATCGCCCCGGCTCAGGGGGAGGAGGTTGGCTTTATTTACACGACGATTAATCGCCTTCCTCTCGGCTGCTCCTCCCGCGACCGTAACTCGGTGCTTTATTAGACGGAGGGATCAACGGGAGCGTCGGACGGAGTGTCCTTTTTGCTCCCGTTGCATTTTCGGCGCGCGTCGCACTTAAACCCGGTTTAACTCGAGGCGAAGCGCCGACCTGTTAACGTTCTCCCGCGTCCTCCCGGGACCTTACTCTCGCATACTCGCGAGCAATTAATACGCCGTAGGCGTATTCGCATGCGGGACGCAATCGCGAATGTGGCCGGCGAAGAGGGTGCGTTCTTAATGTGTACGAACGCCGACGGGCCGAATAATTCGAACGACAGGTATACGATCGAAGTTTGTTAGATTCGGGCGTTATGGCCACTTTAAATACTAAATTAGCTAAATCTTCGAAGAATGTCGGTTCGCGAGGAGAACGAGCGAGACAGAGCCAGAGACGCAGAGGGCGAGAGAGAAAGAGAAAAGAAGACTCGTCGAGAAACAGAGAGAGAGAGAGAGAGAGGGAGAGACAGAGAGAAGGAGAGAGAGAGAGAGAGAGAGAGAGAGAGAGAGAGAGAGAGAGAGAGAGGGAGAGAGAGAGAGAAGAGAAAGAGAGAGAGAGAGAGAGAATGCGTGAAGCACTCTCCACGTCGGCGCCCTTATCTCTCCACGGACCGGCCAAAGTTTTAGAGGTTCCGCCGCTCTCTGTGTATCAGCGTGCTATTAACCAAGAACCGAAAACTTCTTGGGTGGCTCCGCCGCACTCACACGGCCGCGTCGTCGCGCAAATACATGACTCGCACACGCGCGCGTCCGTATTTCCACGTGGCCGGTCCTCCCGTTTCATTTACCACCGATTCGACGTATCAACGCCCTTCGGCTACCGTTCACGAGAGACGCATCCCGAATTCCTGCCGCATTCCGTGTCCCGATGTGCGCCCGCCGGGCTCCCATCCGCTCGGACGCTGCTCTCGCGCGCTATCGGCCGGGATGCTCCCGACGAGAGAGGAACGAAAGAAAAGGAAAAAGAAATAATAAGAGAAAAGGGCAGCCGAGAGGGAGAGCGAGAGAGAGAGAGAGAGAGAGAGAGAGAGTCGCTCGGCCGACGAGCCCCTAACACGAAACGATACTTAGGTCCGCGCGCGCTCCTGCGCGTAAACCGCGAAATAACAATTAAACTTAATACCGCGGTGTATACCGTGCGCTCCGCAATGGCCGCGGTTATAAAGGGCGAGCGCGGAACGTCGAGAGGACATTTTGGCGGACACAGTCGTATTCCTATCCACGCTTTGTTGCACTTTCGTGCGGATCGACCGCTTTTTATCCACAGATTCACATTCGCGCGGAAATAGCACGGATTATTTTATAATTTGCAACGCGACATATCCCGCCGGACGCGCTACGATGATCTCTCGACGTCATCGTTCCCGTGGAAACTCTCGACGAACAGACATCGACGACGGGCGGTCGATGGTCGGGACGGGTGTTCTCGAAATAATTGCGCGACACGATCGCGGGCTTTCGCGCTGCTGGCGCTCGAACGCGAAACTGCGATGAGCGGCAGCGCAGCGAGAAGAGATAGCGCGCCTCTCTTCCATTTCCCGTGAAGAACTTCTCCGAGCACGGCAGCGCCGCTATTTAACTCGTAACGGCCCGGCGCCGCGACATTGTCACCGTGACCATTAAGCAAACTTCGTTAGCGCAGCTATAAAGCAAAAACTTGGCGGGATACAAGCCCGCGGGCTCTTTAACGCCCAATGTCGCCCCGATGTCGGCTCCGCGGGCCGTCCTGTATACGGTCCGTTTCAAAAGCGCCAACGTAAGATCGTAATCGGGCGCGCGAACGAGTTTTCCGAGAGACCCGCGGAGATCGCCGTCGCCGTTTCGCGGGATGGTTGCGAAACGTCGCGGTATCGCTGTAATTGAGCGAGTTCGCACGCTCGTTTGTCTCCCTGTGCGCCCGGACAGAGAGAGAGAGAGAGAGAGAGAGAGAGAGAGAGAGAGGGGGAGGGGGCAAGAGAGGAGGAGAGAAGGAGAGCGCATCGGCCGCGAGCGGCGATTAATAATACCGCCGTCGAGAGCCGAAAGTCCGTGAGGCCCCCGGAATTGTAAATCGTGGCTCGCGGATGGTAAATTGCAGACCGCGAGTGACAAAGCACACCCGGCGAAAGATTACATTTTTTTACGGAGACCCGCGCGCGCGCGCGCGCGTTCGCTCGCTCGCTCGCTCGCTCGCTCGCGCGGGAAAGAATCGAGAGTGAAGTCGTATATGCAGATTATATCGTCCCTCCGGCTTACTTGTCGCCCGTGTTACCGGCGACGTACACGGAACCTGCGCCCCGTGTACATACATTGTGTACGTTTGTTACGGTATCGTTCCTGCCCCGGCTGGAACGAGCGCTTATATCATCGTCCTCGAAGGAGAGCGCATGTACGCTCGTCTGTCGGCCGTGTGTGCTCGCTCTCTTACTTTCTCTCTATCTCTCTCTCTCTCTCTCTCTCGCGCGCGCTTCCTGGCCGGATTTCAATGCCAAGCGAGATACGTAGGTGTGCGAACGTGAAAGGGGATGCGGGGGGCGAAAGAGAGAGAGAGAGAGAGAGAGAGAGAGAGAGAGAGAAGGAGAAGAGGAGGAGGAGAATGCCTTAAGTCGAGGCTAATGATACGCGATGATACGCGGCATTCGTCACTGTCCGATGTCTGCCTTGATTGCCGCTACTGTTCTCTATCCTTTATCTTTCGCGAGCTCGCAGCCGACGCGCGTACACGCGCACGCGAGGTAAGAAGCGAGGCGCGCTTAATGATAGATCCGTCACGGAGAGGTCGCCGTGCGAAAATATTCACGGTGGGAGTGTCAGTTAATTAGAACGCTCCGACGATTAATGAAAATCCCGGACCGCGCTCGTCCCGCGGAGTCGTGCAGATTCGAGATCGATCTCGGCGCAACGGCGATTTGTGCGCTCGAAGGTGTAGACGCGCGTCGATGGCTCGTACACGTCACGTACGAGAGTACACGTGCAACATTTTCAAGGAATGTCAAGGATGCAAAAAATCCAAAATGGCAAGTGTCCGTGGGTTACCATTAATTGCATTAATTCGTAGTTACAAAACCTCGTACGTGGAGCCGTATGCGCGGCTTGGCCGTATAATCTCTGCTTTAGCGCGAGAGTCCGCGTGCACGGTCTGGTAGATACGGTCACGAAGTTGCGAAGTAGATCGTGCTTGAGCGGTACGGCCGCTCAAAGCGTCGAATCCGCGAGCGAGCGGTCGAGGTCGCGGGAGAAAGAGAGCGAGATTTATTTCTCGTCTCGCGGCGGCTGAGAAAAAAACGATCGCTAAGCATCCGTGACCAATTGTATGTTACTTGCTCTCTCCGCGGCTCTTTAATTCGGCCGGATAATTGAAACTTTATTTTTATCGCTTCATTCTGTCGGATCGGGACGAATGAGCTGTCCTCCGAGGAGGGAAAAACTTTTAATTCTCTCTCCCTCGCGGGAGAAAGAGAGAAAGAAACAGATGCATCCAGATTACTTTCTACGAGCGGCGTATCGTGACCCGGACAGGCTTATGAAGAGGAATAAAGAAAAAGGTGTAAAAATAGCGACAGAAGGCGGGCACGCACACACGCACGCACACACACACACACACACACACACACAAGTGAAACTGACAAAAAGTCCATTTGGCACACTCCGGCATCGGAGTACAGAGAGTCGCGAGCGCGGCGGCGTGCGGGCCCAAAACGATCGGCCGTAATTCATCCGACGAGTCCGCACCGGCGGCTCGTTTCTCTGTTGCCTTCTGACAGCCGCGCGCGGAAAAAGTTAACTTATTCTAAGCGTGAAACTCGACCGACTGCGGAAAGAAGGCACTACGTCGTAATCGGGTGTACGTCGACGCTACGCGCGGGCTGTGTCGGTTTAATTCGGGACGCAGCGCCTTGGAGAACCGTCGGAGAGAGAAAAAGAGGAAAAAGGAAACAATTCTCTCTCTCTCTCTCTTTCTCTCTCTCTCTCAGCTGGAATATACAGTCTGTAGAATAAGAGCGTGCACGGGTTAATGTGTAGCAAAATTTATTTTTAATGATTTTTAAGTACATGGATTTGTTGTACTCCATGAGAAGAAAAATGCTATACCATTAATAATGAGTCCAGTCACCACCGGCATTGATAATTGCCGCCTGGCATCTCCGAGGCATACTTTTCACTAAGTTGACCGCGTATTCGTTCGGTAAAGACCTCCAAATGAGACGAATTTGTCGTGTCAGCTGCTTCAAAGTGCACACTCTTTTTCCTCGAAGCTTGTGCTTGAGATATGCCCACACATTTTCAATGGGATTTGCATCTGGCGACTGCGATGGCCAATCAAGTGTGACGATGCCAGACTGCTCTCTCCACTCGGTGCAGAGCTTGCTCCGGTGTTTTGGGTCGTTGTCTTCCTGTAAGATCCAGTCCTCGTTTTTTTTTACGAAGCATCGTTCAGCAGTCGGCAACAAACACTTCTCATAAATTTTAAGCATTAAGATCGGGTTCCGCTTAAACAAATTCACAATTTTTTTTTCCATATTCGGCGTCACTTGCCTATCGAGCCACGTTCTGGCAAGTCATCGACATTTTTGATCTTCTTATATTGCTGAACCCACTTAGCGACGAACGATTTCGACTTTCCCATATATTTAGCAGCCACTGCATGACGATATTTTTCGTCCTTTTGGGTGGGAACAAAGGAACAGAGCCTCGTAGCGCGATGCATATGCGGCACTCATGGCGCACGGTTAACGTGTCTCTCAGGTTAGAGTTCGACGCCAACTGAATCTTTTGTGACAAAGCATTCACGACAAAGATTTCATCTATCGGCTCACAAAAAAACTAGGACGATATTTGAAGCCAACTGCCATTTATGCCGTGCACGCTCTTACTTTACAGACTGTACATGGCGAAATTAAGCGAGACGAATTCTTCCGTTTGAACTCGTCCACGGGTTTTCTATGGGCAAGGCGTTATTCCGCGAGAGCAGGATAAATAACGAGATTCCGAAAAAATCCTCGGTTCTCTGGGATGTTACCTCGTTACCTTGAATATTCGAGAGTCTTAATCACACACATTAGTCTTTCATAAATATGTCCGTACTCTAATGCGTTAATCGTTGTGAAAGTTTCACACGGCACGAGAGGCAGAGAGGAAGAGAGAGAGAGAGAGAGAGAGAGGCAGAGAGGAAGAGAGGAGAGAGAGAGAGAAGAGAGAGAGAGAGAGAGAGAGAGAGATACATTTCCGAAATTTGACGAGTAAACTCTGTCTCCGAGCGAGAGAGAGAGAGAGATAGAGATGAGAGGAGAGAGAAGAAGAGGAGAGAAACGAGCCGCGATACGTTTGCATATTCCTGTCAAGAGTTCGCACCGTAAACGTTATCGCGCCCGTAGGCTTCGCAGCACACTCAGAGCGGCGATCAAGTAACCGGCTGAATGCTTGCACGCATCATATTGTCAGCGGCAGTCCCTTCGCCTATTTCGCGGAATTCCCCGCTGATACTG
>NW_020230723.1:120965-141988 GCF_003227715.2 Harpegnathos saltator | reverse complement strand
TCTCCTTTTCTCTTTCTTTGAGGCTGAGGCGTTTCTGGCTCGTGATCCATTTCCGGCTCCCACCCTAGGTCGATGAGGTCCATGGAGACGACGTCCACTTACTTCTCCGGGATACTTGTCCGTGGGGGGGCTGGGATCACTCCGGCCGTCTCTTCCTTCTGTGGGGGGGCCTGTCGACTCCCTTTCCCCTTGTTGGTTGAGTTCAGTCCTCCGGCGATGGCGGTTCGGGACTCTCCCCAACCCCCCTTCTGACCATTTCCTTCCTTCCTCTTCCCCCCCTTTTCCTCCCGGGAGGGGGTATGCAGGCAGGTCCTCCGATCTTATGACCGGAGGGCCTGCCTGCTCAGCGCAAACCGAGCACCTCACCGCCTCCTGGCATCCCTTGGCGCGGTGGCCGGGGTACCGCCGCGGTCGACGGCGCTTGTGCACCGCTCGCGCACGTGCCCCCGCTCTAAGCAAGCGGAAGCACAATGTTGCGCGAGCGGGCAGCGCCGTCACCCCGGCGCGGGTCCATCCCACTGGTACCCGCTTCGCGGCGGCGACTTTAGCGGCCGCCGCCAGCGAACACCGCACCACCATAGCTCCAGTCCCCCGCTGGGAGACGCTCATCACGCCCGAGGAAACCTCCTCTGGCGTGCATCCCCCAGCGAGGGCCACCGCGGCCGCCATCTCTTCGGCCCCGGTCGTCGCGTCCAGCCCGGCAATTCGCAAAGCTGCGAACTTTGCCGGGCGTTGGACGCGATAACCGGGGCCTTTTTCCGCCGCCAGCTTGCGGAGCTCCTCCGCAAACCGGTCGGCGGACGCCCCGGCGTTGAGGCCAGGCACCTCAATCAGCATTGCCCCGTTCAGGGCCCGGCGGATCCTCAGGGACGAGTTGATCCCCAGATCCGCCGGTCTGATACGGCGCCTGGCCTCTATCATGAATTCATGATACTTTCCGTTGGGGCACGTCACGGTGACGGCCGCTGAGTGAGGCAGTTTCGGTTTGCCCGTCTGCAACCCCCTCCCGGATTCCTTCGTTTTTGGGGGAGTGGCCGAAGGGTCGGAGGCAGGGGCAGAAGCCCCATTTTCCCCCCTGCCTCGCCTTCCTCCCCACCACTTGGGACCACTTCAGCTCTTCCATCTCCTTTTGCTCCTGTTGTAGTCCGCTCGGCCTCCGGATCACCTTGATCAGCTCCTTTGCAGGCGTTCCTCTTCCTCCCTCCCGGGCCCTTCTCTCTTCCTCCTCCTACATTCTCCTGGCCCTCTCCTTTCTCCTCCTCTTTTGCCTCTTCCTTTTCTCCCTTTTCATCCCTTCCTTGTCCTTCCCCGCAGGTATTAGCGGGGCTGAAGTTCCACCGTGCGGGGCCTCCTCCTGCTTCCTTTCTCCTACCTTCTGAACCGTAGCGGCGGTGGTGGTGGTCGTCGTTACCGGTGTCCCTGGCGTTCCTACCGCTACAGCCGCCCGGCCCCCTCCGCTCGCCGCCATCAGGGAGTCGAACTTCGCCCTCATGCGGCTTGCGATCATGCGACGGAACTCCTCCCCATGGTCGCAAGCTTTACGGGCCGAGACGGCCACGGTGGCGTCCAGCTCCCCCTCCGCCCCCTCCGTGCTCCACGTCGGGGGAGGTGGGTGCTCAGGTAGGTTGTGGTTATAGGAAGGGATGTCTACTAACATCCCTACCTCCACCTCTTTCCTTCTTGAAGGAGGAGGGGGGGAGGGAGGGCCGGTTACCCTTCTCCTCTTCTTCTTCCTCCTCTTCTCCTCCCTCCTGCCCTTCTCCTCTTCTTCCTCCGCCGATGTGGATGTAGATCCACGTAGTCGTCGTTGATCCCCCCGCTGCTTCCGCGTAGGAGAGCTTCCTCCCTCTGGGTAGCAAGGAGGGAGGCAGAACAGGGGCCGAGGAGGTGGAGGCCTTTATGGCCTCCAGTTCCTCCCCCAGCCTCCTATTCTCCACCCTTAATTTGCGGAGCTCAACCCGGAGCTCCTCCGCCTCTTTCCTCGTCTCCGAGGCTTCCTCCCCCTACTATCGCGCTCAGCCGTCCTCGCCAGTAGGGTGGCCATAACGGCCTCGGAAGCGGCCACTGCACGGTTCAGCAGTCCCACGAAGGTCCCTTTCAAAGTTCGGGACCTCCGTAAGACTAGCCGAACCGCACCCAGCGCTCGGCCCACTTCCGAGGACAGTTCGGCCACTCCAGCCTCCCTCAAGAAGTTGATGGTGGCGTTATCCCTATAGACCTCCTCGACCGGGCGCTTATCCTCAAGGGACCTAAGTATGCCCGTGTCGAGGAGTATCCTGATATCCTCCTCTAGCCTCTTGTTCTCTTCCTCCTTCTTCCTCTCTATCTCTGCTTCCTTTTCTTTTTTACCCCGCCGGTGGTGGGTAGTCTTCCTGGCCCCCTTCTTGCGGGTTCCAGGGCGGGAGTTTCTCCGGAGGAGCTGCCGCTGGTGTCGGCCCGCGTCCTCTTTCTCCCGATGTCTCTGCCGGTGCTCGGCTCAACCTCTGGTCCCGGTGTGGTCTTCGCGGGGCGCAGGATCTCCACCCTGCTGCCCTGCGGAAGCCGGATGTTCGAGCGGACAACCGGGCCAGCGATCCGTCCCGATGCCCCCGCTGTCCCAGCGGCCCCCTCCTTTGCCCTCTGACTCTGCTTAAAGCAGAGAGGACCTGGTTTATTGGTCCCAGGTGGCGAAGTTTTACCACCGGACACTTAGGACATTCTCCTCCCTTGTTGGGTGGCCGCCCGCGTTATCCTAACCGGCGGGCTCACCGCACCATTCCCGCGGTCAGGGAGGTGCTATGTTGAGGACGGTGGTCGGTCCTCAGTTATGGGTGGCACTCCAGGGGCTAACCCCCTGGAGTCCACCGGCTCATCCTCCCCGGGGGGAGGGGAGGAGGCTTCCGCCTGGCGGATTCTCTCCACCTCTTGCAAACCCCCCATCCCTACTGAAAAATCACCCACGAGGGGTGGTCGATCCATGGACGGGCTGCTACGCCCGTCCGTTAGGATCGTTGAGCCCAAGGGCTCAGAGCCCGAGAGCTCGGAGTTTTGTTTTCTTTTTGTAACTGAGAATCCATTTTGAGTCCCACGAGAACGGCGGGAAGTGGGCGTCCACTCCGGGTAGAGCCCCCGCATTACCCGGGGTAAGGCTAGCGTGTCCCCTGGGTTCGCCAGGTGCCCAGGATGAGCAACCACTAGCGACAGGCCACGCACCTGCCATTCATCTCATAAGCATGGCATGCCTCAACCGTAAGATTACGTGGTGTTTTATAGAGGACCCGCCTCGCGGTCCGGCCAATTAAGGCAAGACCCCCAGCCCCAGAGACATGACCTAGGGTTACGGTGTGGTAGGCTAGGGTCTGCCGGGCATGCCTGTGTCCCCTGTACCAGAGTGCCGAAGCACCCTGGCCCCTCGCAATTAATCATTTTTACTTGTAAAAAGTTATGTTAATATTATGAACATAACATAAGTTTTTACAAGTAAAAATGATATCGTCTTATAAAAATATACTTGTAAAAACTTATGTTATGTACACGTAGCGCTTGTATTTGGCGCCTTTTTTTTACCTTTTTGTTTAGAAAGGTAAGTTTTATATAATAAATGTTACTTGTAAAAATATATGGCAATATATATTAGGTTTCTCAGTTATTGGCGCTATTGTCTAATATATCACTTCTTTTGTATAGTAGAATAGTGTTGTATAGTTTTATTACATTAGGTGCGCAACTAAGTTCCCGCTGTTTTTCAAGAGATGGCTCCAGTAGTAAGTGCTGGTCGATTGTGACAACCAAAACGTCATGAACCAAGCTTAGATATATGGTAAACAAACCGCTTTGACACATTAGTGATTTTGTTTTTGCGTCATATACTTTTGGTTGTGTGAAAATGTCTGATTTTGTGCCAAATAATCATCATTGAAGTGTTGCTTTTCTTCTTTCATTCGAAGAAAACGGCGGCTGAAGCGCATCGAGAACTCCAAAAAGTTTTCGGAGGTGCTGCTCTAAGTAAAACAACGTGCCGTGATTGGTTCCGTCGCTTCAAAGACGGTGATTTCGATGTTGACGACCGTTCGCATGAAGGAAGCCTAAAAACCTTCGAAGACGCTGAATTGGAGGCATTGCTCGATGAGGATCCGTGCCAAACGCAAAAAGAGCTTGCTTCAGCATTAGGAGTTACCCGCCAAGCCATTTCCAAGCGATTGCATGCGTTGGGAATGATTCAAAAACAAGGAACTTGGGTTCCTTATGATTTGAAGCCAAGAGACGTTGAGCGTCGTTTTTTCGCCTGTGAACAACTGCTCCAGCGGCAAAAAAGGAAGGGTTTTCTTCATCGCATCGTTACGGGTGATGAAAAATGGATTCATTACAGCAACCCAAAGAGAACAAAATCATGGGGACTGCCCGGTCATGCTTCTACGTCGTCGGCTCGGCCGAATATTCACGCTGCGAAGGTTTTGCTGTGTATTTGGTGGGACCAGGACGGTGTTATTTATTATGAGCTGTTGAAACCGAACGAAACCATCACTGGGGAACGGTATCGAACTCAATTGATGCGGTTGAGCCGAGCACTGCGCGAAAAGCGGCCACAATACGAGCAGAGGCACGAAAAAGTGATTCTACAGCATGACAACGCTCGGCCTCACGTTGCCAAACCCGTTAAAACATACTTAGAAACGCTCAAATGGAAAGTCCTACCCCACCCGCCATATTCCCCAGATATTGCGCCGTCCGATTATTACTTGTTCCGTTCGATGGCACATGGTCTGGCTAATCAGCAGTTCCGCTCATATGAAGACATCTCAAAATGGCTTGATTCGTGGATAGCCTCAAAAGACGAACACTTCTACCGTGACGGTATTCGAGCTCTGCCAGAAAGATGGGAAAAAGTTGTCGCTAGCGATGGGCAATATTTTGAATGATTCATTTGTAACCATTTTTTCACAATAAAGTTGCATTTTCATAAAAAAAAAACAGCGAAAACTTAGTTGCGCACCTAATAGTTATAAGTTTTACTTGTAAAAACTTATGTTATGTACACATAGCGCTTGTACTTGGCGCCTTTTTTTACCTGTTTGTTTAAAAAGGTAAGTTTTATAATATTATATATATAGGGTGATTCAGACCACTCGTACAGCCCTCTTATTTCGAAAATAGAATATTTTAGAGAAAAATATTTCAGACAAAAGTTGTAAGGCTTCAAAGGTTCTATTTACTGATGCTATGAATTTACCAGGTGTGTCGGTAATTCCTTTCCGGTTTTTTCGCTAAAGAAAACACGTTATTTACAATGGATAGTTAAAATATATTTATTCACAGTATTGGCCATTTGATTCTATACATTTTGCCCATCTCTCAGGCAATTTATGGATGCCATTCCAAAAGAACTGTTTCTCCTTTGAGCTAAACCATTCATCGAGCCATTTTTTAACTTCTTCGAAATCGGCGAAGTACTGCTCTGCAAGCGCGTGCCCCATCGATGCGAAAAGGTGGTAGTCGGATGGAGCCAGGTCTGGAGAGTATGGCGGGTGTGATAAAACTTCCCATCCAAGTGATTTCAACACTTCTTTGACTGGTTTTGCTATATGAGACGGCGCGTTGTCATGCTGCAAAATCACCTTATCATGTCTTTGAGCGTATTGTGGACGTTTTCCGATCAATGCACAGTTCAAATTGATCATTTGTTGTTGGTAGCGATCAGTATTAACTGTTTCTCCAGGTTTTAACAGTTCATAATATACGACACCAACCTGGTCCCACCAGACACAGAGCATGTTCTTGCGACCAAAGCGATTTGGTCTTGCAATCGATGGGCCGCCTTCGCCAGGTGATAACCATGATTTTTTTCGCTTGGGATTTTCGAAATAAATCCATTTTTCATCACCCGTTACTATTCGATGCAAAAATGATTTCCTTTCATACCTTTGAAGCAGTATTTCACTGACGATTTTTCGATTTTCCAATTGCCTGTCATTCAATTCATGTGGCACCCATCTTCCCATCTTTTGGATTTTTCCCATCGCTTGTAATCGTTCACAAATTGCTACTCGGCTCACATTCAACTTTTCTGCCAATTGTTTTTGAGTTTGTGTTGGGTCTTCATCCAATAACTCCTGCAATTCCGCATCTTCAAACGTTTTCGGCCTACCAGGACGTTTTTTGTCTTGAACGTTGAAATCTCCACATTTGAATTGTCGAAACCACGTTTCACATGTTCTTATGATTGGAGCATGTTCACCGTAAGTCTCTATCAGCAAACGATTACTTTCAGCGGCTTTTTTCTTTTAATTAAACAAGAAAAGCATATACGTGCCGCAAATGCACGTTTTCAGGCACAAAACTCGACATTTTCAAAAAATTATTAATCTATAACGCTGTTATTTTGGCGGAACGTAACTTGTGTAGTTTTGAGGTTAATGTCAGTAGAATAAAATGACATATGTATCAAATCATAACATTGCATATTTATGGCTAGTGACATCTGTTACAAAAACCGGAAAGTAATTACCGACATACCTGGTAACCTTGGGATAACCTTGAAAAGTCCAGTCAAGATCAACATAAAAATCTTATAAATGGATACCCGAATTTTTTATTATATCGTTGTTTCCTACCAATTAATTTAAACAACTTTTGTCTGAAACATTATTTTATTTAATTAATATTTTGTGACATATTTAAGGAAAACTAAATAACTTTTTCAATATTTAACTCACGATATTTTGCTAATTATTTGTCAGAAGAGAAAATGGTACCAGATTTTTTTCCTCTATTTAGTCTCAAGAATATATTGTTCCAATAGCGCCATGAATTTGGTTAATTTGATGATTTTGAAATTTCACAAAATTAGCAAACAAAAGTCAAGCGCTATTGTAAAAATATATTTTTGAGACTAAATAGAGCAAAAACTCTAGTACTACTTTTTCTTCTGACAAATAATTAGCGAGATATCGTGCATTAAATATTGAAAAAGTTATTAAATTTTCCTTAAATAAAATTAAAAAATGTTTCAGATAAAAGTTGTTCAAATTAATTGCTAGAAAAGGACGATATAATAAAAAATTGGGATATCCATTTAAGACCAAGGTTAAATTCATAACGTCAGTAAATAGATCCTTTGAAGCCCTACAACTTTTGTCTGAAATATTTATCTCTAAAATGTTCTATTTCCGAAATAAAAGGGCTGTACGAGTGGTCTGACTCACTCTGTACATATAATAATTTATACGCGTATAATATATTAACACGTTTCAAATATTTATCAAGAGGCATTATCTCATACATTATCAATACCTCGCCTGTAATAAAATTGGATATCTGAGGTATATAGTCATCGACAAGTTTCAAAGTCTGCAAAAAACAGTAAATACTATATAATAATAATATATAATATATAAGCGAATATTATAATCCGTAACCTTTGAATCTGCATCTGCTTCTGTATGATCAATTGCAGTAGTAAACATTACATTTGTTATATTATTATCTAAAAGTAAATACAATTCATTAATTATATTATAAAGATTCTATTTGTTTTAGTGTAATATAAATAAAATATACTAACATCAAAGCTGAATGTGCGTCATTCAAAGGATCAGATATATCCAATCCATTACTTGCATTTATTCCTATTTTCTCAGTCAGAGGGTACTATGTCTGGACTATACAGTGGATGCATCAAAACTTCCCAACCAAGCTCTCGCAATTTTTGACGGTTCATCAAAGAAGTGTGTGGTCGGGCGTTGTCATGATGGAAGACAACACCTTTCCTATTATTCAATTCGGGCCGTTTTCTTTCAATTGCCTGGCGTAATCTCTCTAGGTGTCTACAGTAGAGTTTAGAATCAATCGTCTGACCAACTGGAAGTAGCTCATGGTGGACGAATCCCTTCCAGTCCCATCACACACACAGCATCACCTTTTTCGGCGTCAATCCTGGCTTCGCGAACGCTTGTGACGGCTCACCATCTCTTATCCACGATCTCTTACGCTTCCGATTGTCGTACGTGATCTATTTTTCATCACCGGTTATGACACGTTTCAGAAATGGCTCGATTTCATTGCGTTTCAGTAGCGCATCGCAGATATTAATTCGGTCTATCATGTTTTTCGCGCTCAACTCATAAGGAACCCATACATCGAGTTTCTTTTTGTAACCAGCTTTGTGTAAATAGTTCAAAACAGTTTTGTGGTCAATGCCTAGTTCCATATCAATATCGACACTGCTGATATGCTTATCTAGCTGGACTTTTTCAAGAATTTCATCAGCTTTTTCAGTGATTGGACGACCAGAGCGTGACTCATCTTTCACATCAAAATTACCAGAACGAAAGCGAGCGAACCATTTCCGCGCAGCAGATTTTGATAATGTACCTTCACTGTACACAACACAAATTTTTTCACAAGCCTGCGCAGCGTTCTTCCCTTTGTCGTAATAATATAGCAAAATATATCGCAATTTTTCATTACTTTTCTCCATTTTCAAACGCAAACAACTTTCCAACCACTGCACTAATTTCGATGTTTATACACTCAAAGTAACGCCCGATGTGTCACCTTTCCAACAAGCGTTTACTGGTGTCACTGCGATCTGTGTTTCCGAATAACACAAACTTACATATATGCACGATACAATTATAAAATATGTTATCTCCGCGATTCCCGAATGAACTATCACACAAATGTCGCGAATTATAATTTTTATATTTTACTACTGAGAAAATTCGAAAAATTACGACTGGAACATACGTATGGATATTTGTAAATTTTAACTATGATTATTAAAAGTAAATAATTGACGCACGATTAACAGCGTATTAGCTCAATTGTCTTTTTATTCTCGTTTGTTTCCTGAATCACATATTTGTGAAATTTATGTTTATACTGCAATTTTACAGAAAAGTCAAAGTGAATAAAGAAGGGCAAGCGCGTTATACATGAAGAGCATTGAATATCTTGATAATATAACACAAAATTAAAAAAATATTAGTTGGATATACTAATATGTTTATTGTAAGACATTATTATATATGTGTGTGAATGAATTTTATATTATCGCTTAAATGTTATCAAATATGATTTCACCTATTTAGTGCATAATATAATTTAATAATATATTACAAAATTTAAGATTGACAATTATATCATATATACAATTAGAGACCTGTAAAATTTTAACGACAATTGTAAAGCGCGTATAACTAAACTAAAAAATGTTTTATATAATATTAATAAAAATTATTGAATCAATACGTATGAAAATGTAATCGGTTATTAATTTGACAGAAATAAATTGCTAACAAAAAAATTATTCCCTAAAATTTGAAACGCCAAGCTTCTGGCTTTCATCTGGCTGGCATCCAACTTTCAGCTTTCAGCTGGCTAGCGTGCAGCTTTTATATTTCGTATTCATTATATAAAATATGTATAATATATAAAAAATATACATAATTTATTATATAAAATAAAACAAGCATACGATCAGAAATAATATAACTTAATGTTTTAAGAACATAATGGTATAATCTCATTATGCCTAGACATGTGTAAGTTTGGATTATGTAATATAAAACGTTAGAGATAATCGGTGTTTGTACAGGAATTTGATTAAAATGACGAAAAAAGATGGTTTAATAATGTTAATGTTCATACGAAAACGAAAAAGGAATTTTGTCGTAGTTTAACTTGTGTAAATATACGTAGTAAATTGTAATAGAGATGCGGAGAACGTAGCAAACGCATTAAATAATTTGTAGCATCTTTCAACTAAAAATAATATGACAATTAATAATGGTAAAAATAATAGGACAATTAATAAAGTAAGAGATATTTAACAGTAATAATGGCAAAACGTTTTATTACATGACAGCATCTCCGTAAAAAGTTTTTGACCATACTCCATTATACCCCGTGATCTCATTATACCCCAAGTTCCCCTATCATTCGAGAAATTGTTTAAATATAATTAAATAAAATAACATTTAATTTGACATAATTATATATGGTTATATATATAATCTCAAATATAAATTATATCATCTTATATATAAATATGTGTAATTATATTTGACAATTTATATATAATTTTATATCTTTATGTATAATACTATGCGAACATATTTTATATATAATTATATATAATTATAAATTATATATTAGGTGCGCAACTAAGTTCTCGCTGTTTTTTTGATGAAAATGCAACTTTATTGTGAAAAAAATGGTTACAAATGAATCATTCAAAATATTGCCCATCGCTAGCGACAACTTTTTCCCATCTTTCTGGCAGAGCTCGAATACTGTCACGGTAGAAGTGTTCGTCTTTTGAGGCTATCCACGAATCAAGCCATTTTGAGATGTCTTCATATGAGCGGAACTGCTGATTAGCCAGACCATGTGCCATCGAACGGAACAAGTAATAATCGGACGGCGCAATATCTGGGGAATATGGCGGGTGGGGTAGGACTTTCCATTTGAGCGTTTCTAAGTATGTTTTAACGGGTTTGGCAACGTGAGGCCGAGCGTTGTCATGCTGTAGAATCACTTTTTCGTGCCTCTGCTCGTATTGTGGCCGCTTTTCGCGCAGTGCTCGGCTCAACCGCATCAATTGAGTTCGATACCGTTCCCCAGTGATGGTTTCGTTCGGTTTCAACAGCTCATAATAAATAACACCGTCCTGGTCCCACCAAATACACAGCAAAACCTTCGCAGCGTGAATATTCGGCCGAGCCGACGACGTAGAAGCATGACCGGGCAGTCCCCATGATTTTGTTCTCTTTGGGTTGCTGTAATGAATCCATTTTTCATCACCCGTAACGATGCGATGAAGAAAACCCTTCCTTTTTTGCCGCTGGAGCAGTTGTTCACAGGCGAAAAAACGACGCTCAACGTCTCTTGGCTTCAAATCATAAGGAACCCAAGTTCCTTGTTTTTGAATCATTCCCAACGCATGCAATCGCTTGGAAATGGCTTGGCGGGTAACTCCTAATGCTGAAGCAAGCTCTTTTTGCGTTTGGCACGGATCCTCATCGAGCAATGCCTCCAATTCAGCGTCTTCGAAGGTTTTTAGGCTTCCTTCATGCGAACGGTCGTCAACATCGAAATCACCGTCTTTGAAGCGACGGAACCAATCACGGCACGTTGTTTTACTTAGAGCAGCACCTTCCGAAAACTTTTTGGAGTTCTCGATGCGCTTCAGCCGCCGTTTTCTTCGAATGAAAGAAGAAAAGCAACACTTCCCGCAAATGATGATTATTTGGCACAAAATCAGATATTTTCACACAACCAAAAGTATATGACGCAAAAACAAAATCACTAATGTGTCAAAGCGGTTTGTTTACCATATGTCTAAGCTTGGTTCATGACGTTTTGGTTGTCACAATCAACCAGCACTTACTACTGGAGCCATCTCTTGAAAAACAGCGGGAACTTAGTTGCGCACCTAATATAATTATAAGTTGTACATTTATTTCTGAGCATGTACAATGCCGTGTATACAAAGTAAAGTCAACTGTGTTGCAGTGCATCAAAAACAATTTATTTATACTTTACTTCTATGAATAAATTTTGTTTTCGTTTCGCATGAAACAGACTCATGTGATCGTCATGCGCACTATAATTGGCTCATCTGATCATATTGCGCACTATGCAGACTATAAAAATGTCTGTAATATTTGAAAACGGGCAGTTCATTTCATGAGTTCATAGTGTAAAGAAGTGTGTTATACACTACAATTTTGTGAAATTATGTAAGTATTTATTGTATTACATTATTGTCTTACGCTTGTCACTCTTCATATTTATATTATTTAAATTATTATACACTTTGTGGAGTTATTAAGATTATAATATACGGAAGACCGGAGCAGCATTAAACAATAGTTAAATTTTAATATTTTGTAGAATGATTCCATTTAACCCATGGAATGTTATACTGTTGCTATACGTAACATTCACTGCTCGTAACCTTCTCCGGTTAACCTCAAACTCCGGTAACATCGGAAGAAGTGGAAGTGAAAGAGAAGATTATAAATATGCTCACAGACATAGAAAATAAAATGGACATTCTAATAGAAGAGCAGAAAACACTTGATTTCTATGATAAAAATGAAATCCCACAGGAGGAAAGAGTTGATTTGTTGGAGCATGATGAAGATGAAGATTATCTTCCAGAAGAAGTTATTTGTATTGATGTTGAAGCAGAAATATCAAGTGACTATAAAAGGAAAGCTGTGGAATTCTGGAAGAGCGGTAAAATAAGACCAAGAACGACTGAAGGAGTTAGACGAAGGTACAAAAAAGTTACATCAATTCGACAATTGCGACGATGGGAGGACTATATCATTGCAGGTGGTAGCAGAAATGAAAAATTAAAAGCAATTTCTGAATATACACTAAACCGTTTCGCTGAAGCACTTGAAAAAGGAGTCATTATTCATGATATTAACATTGCTCGATGGGCTAATGGAACACAAGAAGAGGAAAATATGTCTGGATTCATAGCATCACCTAGCTGGGTACAAAGATTAAAAAAGAAACATAATATTGTGTCTAGCAAAATAACCAAATTTGTCACGAAAAAATCCTTGTTACCCAAATTTTTACAAGTAAAAATGATATCATGTTATAAAAATTTAACACGTTTGTTAGTAGCGTCCAATATTTAATTTATCATTATTTATTAGAACACAGTTATATGACAGAGTTATATGATTGTTTTACTTGTTATTATAATGTACATAACATAACTTTTTACAAGTAAAAATGATTATATGTAAAATTTACTATAACTTTTTAAACAGAAAGGTAAAAAAAGACGCCAAGTACAAGCGCAACACGTATTGTGCTATTTTTAGAAATTTCAAATTCAAATTTTTTTTTTTAAGTATATATGTGTAAATAACAAGTTTTTGAAAGTAAAACTTATACAAAAAAAGTGATATATTAAAACAGCGCCAACTAAGAAATCGTATACTTAATATTTGTTATAATTATAATAAAATGTTATAATATTTGTTAATATTTGTAGAAATCTCAAATTCAAATTATTTCCTTTTTTTAAGATATATATTATGTACATAAGTTTTTACAAGTAAAAATGATATCATGTTATAAAAATTTAACGTTTATTAGTAGTGTCCAATATTTAATTTATCATTATTTATTATAACACTGAGTTATATGATTGTTTTACTTGTTATTATAATGTACATAACATAACTTTTTACAAGTAAAAATGATATCGTGTTATAAAATTTTAACACGTTTATTAATAGTGTTCAATATTTAAAAAAGATATCTTTTTAAAGGTTATTATTATAAATTCAAATTATTTTTTTTAAGTATATATGTGTACATAACATAAGTTTTTACAAGTTAAACTTATACAAAAGAAGTGATATATTTAAAACAGTAACGCCAACTGAAAAAATCATATACTTAATATTTTTAGAAATCTCAAATTCAAATTATTTCCTTTTTTAAGATATATATTAATTATGTACATAACATAAGTTTTTAAAAGGAAGAATGATATTTATTAGAACACTGAGTTATATGATTATTTTACTTGTTATTATAAATGTACATAACATAAGTTTTTACAAGTAAACATTTATATCGTGTTATAAAAAGTTAACACGTTTACTAATAGTGTCCAATATTTTAAAAAGATATCTTTTTAAAGGTTATCATTATTCAAGAAAATTCAAGAAAAACTAACTAAAAGATGTCAATAACATAAATTTTTACAAAATTTATTGTTATTTATTAGAACACTGAGTTTTATGATTATTTTACTTGTTATTATAACAAATTAATTATTATACAATGCAATAAAAAATATTTAATACAAAAAATGTTGGCATGGCTGCACCAAAATGTACATAACTTATGTTATGTACATTATAATAACAAGTAAAATAATCATATAACTCAGTGTTCTAGAAAATATCATTATTATTTGTAAAACTTAAGTTACGTACATAATTAATAAATATCTTAAAAAAGGAAATAATTTGAATTTGAGATTTCTAAAAATATTAAGTATATGATTTCTCAGTTGGCGTTACTGTTTTAATATATCTTTTGTATAAGTTTTACTTGTAAAAACTTATGTTATGTACACATGTATACTTAAAAAAAAATAATTTGAATTTATAATAATAACCTTTAAAAATATATCTTTTTTAAATATTGAACACTATTAATAAACGTGTTAAAATTTTATAACACGATAACATTTTTACTTGTAAAAAGTTATGTTATGTACATTATAATAACAAGTAAAACAATCATATAACTCAGTGTTATAATAAATAAAGATAAATTAAATATTGGACACTATAATAAACGTTAAATTTATATAACATATCATTTTTACTTGTAAAAACTTATGTTATGTACATAATATGTCTTAAAAAAAGGAAATAATTTGAATTTGAGATTTCTACAAATATTAAGTATACGATTTCTTAATTGGCGCTACTGTTTTAATATATCACTTTTTTTGTATAAGTTTTACTTTTAAAAACTTGTTATTTACACATATATACTTAAAAAAAAATAATTTGAATTTGAAATTTCTAAAAATAGCACAATACGTGTTGCGCTTGTACTTGGCGCCTTTTTTTACCTTTATGTTTAAAAAGGTTATTATAATAAATTTTACATATAATCATTTTTACTTGTAAAAAGTTATGTTAAGTACATTATAATAACAAGTAAAACAATCATATAACTCTGTGTTCTAATAAATAATGATAAATTAAATATTGGACACTACTAATAAACGTGTTAAATTTTTATAACATATCATTTTTACTTGTAAAAAGTTATGTTACGTACATAATATGTATCTTAAAAAAAGAATAAATTTTACATGTAATCATTTTTATTTGTAAAAAGTTATGTTAAGTACATTATAATAATAATTTTTACTTGTAAAAACTTATGTTATGTACATAATATATATCTTAAAAAAAGGAAATAATTTGAATTTGAGATTTATAAAGATAAGTATACGATTTCTCAGTTGGCGCTATTATTTTAATATAAATTTACATATAATCATTTTTACTTTTTTTTTCTTGTTTTTTTTTGGCCACGCAGGGAAAATCCTCATGGTACCCCCTCCCCTTGGGGGGGAGGTGGTTATGTCGGACTCTTACCGGCTAAAACCCCTGCGGGATGTCTACCTGTCGGACCGTGAGGAGGGGAGTCAGGGGAACTACTCCCGTATTCCCTCCCTAACTCCCCGGCCCCAGGGCTTCCTTCCGGGAGCCCCTCGCCACCTGTGTACCGCGCCCTGTTCCACGAAGGGAATCCAGGGCGCGGTCCCCGGCGGGGGTTACCCCCCGTCGGTTGGCCTTCTGGTGTCTCCTACCAAGGAGGGAGGGGACAACCACCCCCCTCCTTACCCCCTTCCCTGTTAGTCAGAGAGGGAGGATTTGTAGGGGAGCTGGCCCGGCCCCAACCGGGGCACCGCTCCCTCCTGTCCTTACCTATCCGGTCGCTTGGGGGGGAAGGCAGGGAAGGCGTCTCCGCCCCCCTACACCCCCTTGCGACCGGTGTCGTGCTCGGGGCGGCCGAGGGAGCTCCCGTCCCTCGCGGGTCTGGGAGCCCTCCTCGGCCGGCGCTGCCCCGAGCCCGTTGTCGCTCCCATCGTCCCCCTGGGAGCGTCTGTCGCCGGGAGCTGCTCCCCGCAGCCCCGGTGCGGCCGACGCCCCCATTCGGCGGTCTCCTTCTGGGACATCACTGTCTCGCAGAAGGAGACCGCCGCTGACCACACCTTCTCGCTCCCGCACATGGCTTTGACCATGTGCGGGAGCGAGAGCTTCCCCTCTTGGCACCCCACCGCCCCACAGAGGACACGGCGCTCCCCAGCCCATGCTGGGCACGCGACCAGGGTGTGGTGCGCCGTGTCCTCCGGCGCGGAGCAGTGGTGGCATCGAGTGGTGAGCTCCTTCCTTATCCGGCACAGGTACCGACCGAAGCACCCGTGCCCGGTCAGCACCAGCGCCAGACGGAAGGATAGTCCACGTCCGCTCCTGCCTGTCAATTCGGACAGGCAGAGGCGGACAGCCGCTGCCGTGCCCGGGACCCCGGTGGTCGGACAATAAGTCCTCCTACCTCTCCCGGGTCCGGACCTCGGCTTGGAGCTTCAGACCCCTTAGGGCCCTGGCCGACATTCTTCCCTCCCTGTGAAGCTCCTTTACCCTCCAGTAAAGGAGATGCCGCTCTTCGGCTAGGAGCTCCACAGGGGGACGCCGGCCAGGGTGGTCGCCGCCATGTACGACACGGTCCGATACTCCAGAATCGCCCCGATGAGCACGGGCCTCAGGGCCTGCCGCAGTGCGCACTTGCCTCTGCGGCCCCCAGCTGTGGCGCCCAGATGAGCGCCCCGTACAGGGCGATCGAGAGCACCGCCGTGACGTACAGGCAGCGAGCTCTCCATCCTCGGCCCCCTGGGTGCGCGTCAGGCTGGCCACCGCCAGACCTGCCTTGCGCACCCTGAGGGCCAGTTCCCCAAAGTGGGGTCCGAAGCTCCACCGGCTGTCCAGCGTCAGGCCGAGATATCTCATCGTTGGCCCGACGCGGACGTGGTATCCATCTACGAGTACCAGGGTCCCTGGCGGCACCCTCCGACCCCGGCCGTGAAAGAACACGGCCTGGGTCTTTTGGGCGCCACCTTGAAGACCCAGGCCTCTGATGGTACCTCACCACCGACACCAGTGCCGTCTCCGCTAGGAGGCGGGCTTCCCCCAGCTCTCCCCCCGGCTACCACTAACGTGTCGTCGCATAGCAGACCGACGTGGCAACCGGGGGGAAGCGGAATGCGCAGCACCCGGTTGAACGCGATGTTCCATAGCAGGGGGCCGAGAACCGACCCTGCGGAACACCGCGCTCCATAGCGCGCCGGCCTTGGACCCCGCTCTCCACCGGGGAAGGCGAGGTCCCTGCCCCCGAAGTAGGCCGAAATTATTCGCGGAGATAGGCGGGCATCCCATGGTGTTCGAGGGCCCGCCCAATCTCTGGCTAGGGCAGGAGTGTTGAAGGCATTCGTTATGGTCCAACGAACCGCCAACAATACCCCCCCACTTCCTCCACGACCGCCTGGGCCAGGTCCCGGAAGCATTGGATAGCATCCAACGTCGATCTTCCGGGCCTGAACCCGTATTGGCGGCCGTGGAGATCCGGCCCCTCCGAGGACAGATGCTGGACGAGGCGGTCTGCAACGATCCGCTCCAGCATCTTGCCCGTCTCGTCCTGCAGGCATATCGGCCTGTAGGCCGACGCACTCCCGGGTGCTTTGCCCTCCTTGTGGAGGAGGACCAATTTGGCCCTCCTCCACTCTGGGGGGGAATACCCCTTCCTTGAGGCCCCGAGCCTTTTCCTGGCCGCGGTGAGCTCCTCTGGACTTACCGCCAGACCTTCGTCCCAATCACCCTCCCCCCGCGGGGGGTCGGGATCATGGGGGCCCTCTTCTGCCCTCGGAAGAGGGCGTCCAGGAACCCGTCGAGGTCTGGCGGTCAACGTCTCCGTTGGTGGGGGCGGGCCCATGGACGGATCTTTCCTATGACCCTTTTGTATGGGCGCCCCCACGGATCGTCATCCAGGGAGCTCACCATCTGCTCCCAGGCCGCTCGCTTGGCCTCGACGATGGCGACCTTGAGGGACTTTCCTGGCTTGCAGGTAGCCCTCTCTTGTCCTCGCGGCATCCCGGCCTCGTCGCCGGGCCTGGTAATACAACCGTTTGGCTCGGACGGAGGAGTCCCGGAGTGTCTCCAGCTCCTCCGTCCAACACAGTACATGGCCGGCGCCGCGGGGGTGGGATTGGGGCATCGCGACGTCGCATGCGACGCCACGATGCCCAAGCCCATTTCCCCAGCCCCGTCCGCGGGGCTGGGGTCTCCCACTACCTGGCCCCACATCTAGGTGCCAGGTGGCCGGCAAGGACGGCCGCCCGAAACCTGTCCGAATCGAATCGATTAAGGGCCCATCTTTTGGGGAGGGGAAAGTTCCCCTCCCCAGGGCAGCGGGCCAGCACCTGTGCGGGTTTGGGGAGGCGGAGGACCCACGCTATATGTCTATGATCAGACATCGATTCGCCCTCCGCCTCCACCCTCCATTCGTGGAACATCCCGGCGGGCCGAGGGGGTGGCCTAGGTCAAATCTATGACCGAACTCCCCCCGACCGCACACAGGTGCTGGTTGAGCCCCTGTTCATTAACAGGAGGCCCAGCCCCGCTGCCCAGCCGATCACGGACTCGCCCCGAGGCTCCCTTTGCCGGGGACTGCAACCCCACCCTTCCGAGTGGGCGTTGAAGTCCCTGGCAATCACGACAGGTCGGGGATGGCATCTACGTACCAATTCTCCGATTCTGTCGAGGACCCTCTTCACTGGGGCGAGCTCCCCGAGACCGGCCTTATTCCTGCGGTAGAGGAGATACATCCCCACCACAGTGATGGGCCCCCAATCGACCGCCACGTACGAGGACCCGTTCTCCCTAAAAGTACAGGGAGGGGTCCCCGCCGCAGGGTTCGCCACCATGGCCACCGAGCCGTCTGGGCTGCCGAACCAGTTCGGACCTGGTACCGGCACCCAGTATGGCTCGGCTACCACCCCCAGCCCAGCGCCCAGCTCAGCCATTCTCTGCAAGCAGAGATCCTGAGCCCAGGCGCCGCGGCCGAGGTTGGCCTGTAGGGCCCGGAGAAGCGTGAAGGCTAAGCCTTTCACGCCTCCTCCGGGCTGCCTACTTCACCCCCTCCTCGTGGGAGACTTCTGACGGTTCTGCGGTCTCCCCGGAGGGGGTTTCGGCCGTGGTGGCCTCTGTCGCGGGTGTCTCTGCGGAGACATGGGGGGTCCCTACCTGCGTGGCTTCCTCCTCTAGGGGGTACGAGGGGGAATCAACCTGTAGGGGAGTCGGGGCAGCGCTCCCACCGAATCCCCTTTTTCTACCTCCGATGGGAATGGGCCCAAGGGCTCCACCCTCCTCACCTTGTTCGCCTGTCCGTCCTCACCAGGGTCGTTGGCTGCCTCTTCCCCTCTCCTTTTCTCTTTCTTTGAGGCTGAGGCGTTTCTGGCTCGTGATCCATTTCCGGCTCCCACCCTAGGTCGATGAGGTCCATGGAGACGACGTCCACTTACTTCTCCGGGATACTTGTCCGTGGGGGGCTGGGATCACTCCGGCCGTCTCTTCCTTCTGTGGGGGGAGGCCTGTCGACTCCCTTTCCCCTTGTTGGTTGAGTTCAGTCCTCCGGCGATGGCGGTTCGGGACTCCCCCAACCCCCCTTCTGACCATTTCCTTCCTTCCTCTTCCCCCCCTTTTCCTCCCGGGAGGGGGTATGCAGGCAGGTCCTCCGATCTTATGACCGGAGGGCCTGCCTGCCTCAGCGCAAACCGAGCACCTCACCGCCTCCTGGCATCCCTTGGCGCGGTGGCCGGGGTTACCGCCGCGGTCGACGGCGCTTGTGCACCGCTCGCGCACGTGCCCCCGCTCTACAGCGGAAGCACAATGTTGCGCGAGCGGGCAGCGCCGTCACCCCGGCGCGGGTCCATCCCACTGGTACCCGCTTCGCGGCGGCGACTTTAGCGGCCGCCGCCAGCGAACACCGCACCACCATAGCTCCAGTCCCCCGCTGGGAGACGCTCATCACGCCCGAGGAAACCTCCTCTGGCGTGCATCCCCCAGCGAGGGCCACCGCGGCCGCCATCTCTTCGGCCCCGGTCGTCGCGTCCAGCCCGGCAATTCGCAAAGCTGCGAACTTTGCCGGGCGTTGGACGCGATAACCGGGGCCTTTTTCCGCCGCCAGCTTGCGGAGCTCCTCCGCAAACCGGTCGGCGGACGCCCCGGCGTTGAGGCCAGGCACCTCAATCAGCATTGCCCCGTTCAGGGCCCGGCGGATCCTCAGGGACGAGTTGATCCCCAGATCCGCCGGTCTGATACGGCGCCTGGCCTCTATCATGAATTCATGATACTTTCCGTTGGGGCACGTCACGGTGACGGCCGCTGAGTGAGGCAGTTTCGGTTTGCCCGTCTGCAACCCCCTCCCGGATTCCTTCGTTTTTGGGGGAGTGGCCGAAGGGTCGGAGGCAGGGGCAGAATCCCCATTTCCCCCCCTGCTCGCCTTCCTCCCACCACTTGGGACCACTTCAGCTCTTCCATCTCCTTTTGCTCCTGTTGTAGTCCGCTCGGCCTCCGGATCACCTTGATCAGCTCCTTTGCAGGCGTTCCTCTTCCTCCCTCCCGGGCCCTTCTCTCTTCCTCCTCCTACATTCTCCTGGCCCTCTCCTTTCTCCTCCTCTTTTGCCTCTTCCTTTTCTCCCTTTTCATCCCTTCCTTGTCCTTCCCCGCAGGTATTAGCGGGGCTGAAGTTCCACCGTGCGGGGCCTCCTCCTGCTTCCTTTCTCCTACCTTCTGAACCGTAGCGGCGGTGGTGGTGGTCGTCGTTACCGGTGTCCCTGGCGTCCCTGCCGCTACAGCCGCCCGGCCCCCTCCGCTCGCCGCCATCAGGGAGTCGAACTTCGCCCTCATGCGGCTTGCGATCATGCGACGGAACTCCTCCCCATGGTCGCAAGCTTTACGGGCCGAGACGGCCACGGTGGCGTCCAGCTCCCCCTCCGCCCCCTCCGTGCTCCACGTCGGGGGAGGTGGGTGCTCAGGTAGGTTGTGGTTATAGGAAGGGATGTCTACTAACATCCCTACCTCCACCTCTTTCCTTCTTGAAGGAGGAGGGGGGAGGAGGGCCGGTTACCCTTCTCCTCTTCTTCTTCCTCCTCTTCTCCTCCCTCCTGCCCTTCTCCTCTTCTTCCTCCGCCGATGTGGATGTAGATCCACGTAGTCGTCGTTGATCCCCCCGCTGTTCCGCGTAGGAGAGCTTCCTCCCTCTGGGTAGCAAAGGAGGGAGGCAGAACAGGGGCCGAGGAGGTGGAGGCCTTTTAATGGCCTCCAGTTCCTCCCCCAGCCTCCTATTCTCCACCCTTAATTTGCGGAGCTCAACCGGAGCTCCTCCGCCTCTTTCCTCGTCTCCGAGGCTTCCTCCCCCTACTA
>NW_020230723.1:96847-119000 GCF_003227715.2 Harpegnathos saltator | reverse complement strand
CATGCTGGTAACCATGGTCCCTACTTTGTGCTAGTGATTTTTTTTTAAAGTCAGGATCTCTTTTTCCTGCTTGATTAAGGGATAATGGGTCGGTGCGGTTAGGTTGAGTTTGGTTAGGTTGTGACCGGACCCGGATCTGCGATGTTCGGATCCGACGTGGGACGAAGCGATGGTAGCTCGCTGTCCCGACCGTGCGCCTGATCCCTCTAACCGCTTCGTCTTCAGCTTTGCCCCCTCGGCACCCTTCCTGTCGGTCGCCACCCTATTTTTGATATCTCACAAAGTGTTAGTGTCGGAGAACAGGGAAACTCCGAGTAACTGCCGCCGGTGACTGGAGTCTGTCCGCCTGTTTTTCTTCTATCACGGAGAACAGAGGAAAACTCCGGGAATCCAGCGACTAGACTCTCAGTCGGGCAATGATCCGAAGATACAGCTTCGCCGTCTCTGGACGATGCTCTCCGCAGCGCTGTGTAAATAGGAGGGTAGGTGGGTTTAGCAAAGACTCACTCTGTCCTAGTCTCCTCTGGATAGATGCTCTCAACAGCTCCGTAGCTCCTTTTCTTTGTCTGTCTCGAGGCTTCTCGCTCGCTGATGCTCGCTCGCGTCCGTCTCTCGAGCCGCTTCTCGCAACAATGCCCGGCTCCCTCGCGAGATCGCGCGAGTTCCCCCCGTTGTCTCCCTGTTTTTTCACCTCCCTCTCGGACGACCACTTTTTTCACGCGCTTTCCGTTGCGCAATCCTTTGTCCTCGCGCGACAATTTGCGTCGTAGGAACCTCGCGTGCTTTGTCCTCGCGGTCGTCACCCTTCGTCCCCCCTCGCCCACCCGCGCCCAAACCCGCATACATATCCGTACGGCAAAACGAGCGCTCGACAATAGGAACGAGCGCTCAACAATTCCGCGCGTTCGCTCCAGTCTAAGGAAACGAGAATGATCGACTTGGAAACGCCGAGTACAAGGAAATACACCATATCCAGTCGAAACCGCGTCGACCATACTCGACCAGCTATGGTGAAGCTCCAGACCATACACGATGCGATATGGTACTGGGCTGAAAAACCCGGTATGGTCGAATTTCTTCTCGCTCCTCCTCCGGCCATGAATCAAGCGCGCCACCTCATTCGAGGGGCTTATCGCTCTTCACCGTGCGCGCTCGCACTTGGCGCGCCGTGGGAACGGCAACGAGGCCGGCACGGAAACATGCGCGAGGCAGCTCGCTCGCTCAAAATGGCGAGCGGGGAGTAGACCGGAGGCGGGTAGAAGGGAGTGCATGGCAAGTGGGAAATGGCCGAGTAGGCGGGAGAGTAGTGTTAGGAAGATGTCTGTACACATATATAAAAATGCGCGGATGCGAGAGGGTATCTCAAGGAGAATAGGAGGAAGGCACAGCCAGGCATATAGCCGTGAGAATGCAAATAGATATTGCGAGGCATATAGCACGAGGCTGGTCAAGGCAAAGCTCCTCAGAACTTCCGCTCATCATCGGAGAAGGAAGGTAGTAGGTGGGAAGGAAGGTAGTGTTAGACGTATACAGGAGCGGGTAGGAAGGTGGTGTTAGGCGAGGCAAGACTCCTCCGAACTTGAACTCATCATCGGAGTAAATTGGCGATGCGCCGCACTGTGCCACCCCACGACGAGCTACCGCTCAGCGCTAACAATCTCATCGTTATCCTTGCCAACCGCCGCTAACACGGCGCTGCTCTCAACAACGCGTTCGCGTTTGTACAAAAAGAGGCAAATCAAAATGCAAAAATGAATGCGAAAAGAAACAATATGCGAAAATTGTAAGATTAATAACGCAGTCCCGCTGACGGTCGCGGTCGACGTCTGTCCCTCTTCTCACATTATCAACGAGGGAGAATTTCACTCTGCGCGTGGACGCGTGAATCTCAATTTTCTCTCCTTTTTCCCGTATATGTGAATAACATTGAAACGATTAACAAATCATCAACTAATAGTTAAAAATTTTTTCTTTTTCTTTTCCTTCTCCAATTTTCTCTCCTTATATATATTTTTTTTCTTTTTCTTTTTTCTTTTTTTTTTCCTTTTAAATATTTTGAAGCAAACTGTAAATATACGAATCCGTTGTGAAAATAAGTCTACATGGATATATGTGTACAACGGAAAGACACCTGTCATCCTCCTAAGACGCGCGCTCAATCGGAAGAAACACGATTACTCACTCGCTTCTTCATCGCGCTGCTGCTTCTCTTGCAACCAGGGCGGCTGCACCATGCCCCCGCTCATTCCCTGAGTCGAGGGAAAGCCTGCTTCGACGTCGGGGTCGACTTCGCTCGCTCGAGCGTCTTCGCGACCGACGACGATCGATTCGTCGACTAGAACTCTGACCGAGTCGCTAGATTTCGCCGACTCGTCGTCGGCGTCAACCGGAACGTCGACGATCGCTCCCGTATCCGTGATGAAGCGACGCGAAGACGAAACCGGCGTAAGGGTGATCGAGACGAAGGGAACGGGTTTGGTTTCCTCTCGTCCGCTCGTCGACTCACCCTTGGTAGCGGCAGCGGGCCCCGGTGTGGTGGATGAGGAAGACCGCTCCCCGATGAGCGTCCGAATCGGGGCGCTTGTCGAAGCCGAATCGGAGGATTCTTTCGTCCTCCTGGCGGCGCTCTTGAATTTTAGTCTGGCGGATGCTCCCTTGCCGACCTTGGAGGATGAATCTAGCTTCACTTCTGGGCTGGCCTCCCGTTTTTCCATTTTCGGCTCGACGGCCGAAGACATCGGTGCTTCAGCAGTCGACGCTTCCGTTCCTACCGGTTCGACGCTTGTTTTCTTCTTCTTCTCCTCGCGAACTCTCGAGTTCGCTTCGGTTTCGATCTCTTCGTCCGAGGAATCCATCAGCATGTGGATTCTCTTTCTCTTGGATAATTTGTATCTTTCCAATTCCCTGGGAGTCCAGGTCTTGTACTGACCCCCCCTGTTTCTTGGTCGAGGAATCGTTTTGATGTCTACGTACGGTTCCCCGCTCTTCTTCACTCTGCTCACCGGTGAAAACAAGTCGGTGGCCGATCTTCCACTAGTCGACGGTTGAGGCGATCCACTTATGTTCGAGCGATCCGTCGGCGGTTTCTTACCGTCGCGGACCGTGTACGTAGCGTTCAGTCGCTCGTCCGTTGCTTTTCCTCCGGTGCGTCCGGCGCTCGAGGTCCCCCGAGAGAGTGGAGGTTCGCCGACGCATTCCTGGGTTAGTGCGATTAGTTTCCTCATCGCTTCTAGTTGGCGCCTTTTTCTCTCAGTTTCTCTCTCGATTTTGCGTAGATTCGAGCGCAATGTTTCCCTCAATTCGGACTCTTGACGACGAACGAAATCCCTTTCCTCTCTGGCTTCATTCGTTATTCTCTCGAGGTCTCTCAAAGACGCGCTTCTCGTCCGCGACCTCGATCGAGATCTCCGGCTTGATCGCCACCCGCTCCCCTCTCCGGTTCCTCCCGTTCCTTTGTCGGACGACATCCCGGTTCCCTCCTCGGATCGAGACCTAGGGATGGAAAGACGTTTTTTCAGAGTTACGCTCGTGGAAAGCGGGACGGAGGAATCCGCGGCGCGCGCTGGATTCGTCGTTGAATCCGCGAAAGAGGGGACGGAGTCTGAGAAGAATTTACAAATTTCTTCGATCAGCTCTCGACGACGGCGACGGTATCGAACCTCGTCGTCGAGGTCGTCCGGAAGTTCCGGGTCGAGAGTGAGAAACCAGTCGTCTGTTGTCAGGCTGTCGCGGTGCGCTCTCCTCCATCGGGCGCTCGGTCTCGAGCTCGAGAGCCATTCGTCGCAGTCTAGCGGCTCGAGATCGAACCGATTTTTCCGGTAAACGATGCCGTTGCGGAGTTTGACTCGACCCCTCTCGTTCGAGGCGGAAGAGCCGGAGCTCCATCTCGGCGACTCTCCGCTGAATCGACCATCGTCGGTGTCCCCGCTCGTCGAGTCGAGGAAGGACGAACGATCTTCGTCTCCCATCATCGAACATTCGCTGTCCGTGAGGCCGACGTCCACCGCTTCTCCGAGTTCCGGTTCGACGCCCCAGCCGTTGGTGTTTTGGTTGTCCGATGAGTCGCGACTTCCCCTCACGCGAGAGACTTCCGCGTGAAAGGCGCCCACGCCGAGGCTGTTTCCGGAGAAACGCGGATTCCGGCCCCCGCTGACGGGCGATTGGCCCGTGACCGCCGTCGTCCGTTGGCACTCGTCGACGGTTCGCGAAATTAACGCAACGAGTTGCCAATCGATGCGCAGTGCAGGGCTGCAGTGGGCGACTCGAGCGACCGGCGCGTCATTCGCGCTCTCACCCAGGCGCTGCCCGGAAACCTGAGAAGGAAAGGAAGGGTGGGTTAGTTCGCGCGACGCTCTTGGCTTCTCCTCACGCGAAGACCATCGGCCCGATCTCTTCTTCTTCTTCCTCTGCGCCCCCGCTGTAGTCAGGGTGGAAGGGTCCCGCGCAAGTACGCGGCGAATCCTCATTCTCCTGCAATGCCGTTCCTTGTGTTTTCGGAGAGGCGAGCAGGTAGGTTGGTTTAGAAGTTTCCTCCCCTTTCCAAATCTTCCCGCAATTTTCTTCTTCTTCGCACTGTCGCTTGGTTTCCACACTGCCATCCGGTTCATCTCTCGGACGTTCCTCCGCGAAACTCGGATCGCTCGAAAAAAAGACGTAGTGGACCGACGGACCCGACGAATCGGCCGCCTCATCTATCGCGGCGGATCCCCACGTCGAGGTCTCCGGTTCGTCCACTCGATCCCGAGAAGCTTCTCGCTCCTCGTCAAATACCTCCTCCGACCCCGATTCGATATCGCGACAGTCGCGCAATAAAGCTTCTCGGTGAGGCCTGAGTCGACGGGAGTTTGCTATCCCAGCCGATTCTCCGCTGTCCACCCATTGCAAGGAGTAGACGTTTTCTTTGGGAATATCCGTTATTCTGAGCGGTCCCTCGTACAAAGGATATAGCTTCTTGGTTGTCCCGCGATCGGCGGAACTCAACTTGTACACTCTTCGCCATACGAGGGTTCCGATTCTGTAGATCGGTGCTGTGAGCCTCTTGTCGGCTTGCGCTTTGCGCTTTCTGGCCGATCGCGCTAGACGCAACGTCGCGTACTCCACGCGCGACCGTCTGCTCTCCTCGCTGTAGTCCGCCTCCGGAAGACCTCCGCGCGGGAGCAGCTCTTTCGGTAGCATCCTTAGATTAATCCTGCCCGTCTCCCGAATATGCCTCGAGTCGTACCATGAGGAATCGCGTTCCAGCGAGATCGGCGCGAGTCCGGTGGAGGCGTGAGTCGTAAGATTCAAGACCGCCTCGATGCGAGGAATCGCTCCGGACCACTCGGCTTGCCTCCGATCCGTGGAATACGCTCTGAGCGCTCTCCCGATCTCCCGCATCACTCTCTCGACCGGATTTGCCTGCGGGTTGTACGGAGCTGTTCTTTTGCACTCGCAATTATTGCGGCGCGCGAAATCGCGCCAGCGTTGCGTTTTGAACTGCCCTCCGCAGTCGGTGAGAAGCGTCCGAGGAACGAGTCCTCGTCTGCGAAAATAGTGATCTTGCAACGCTTCGATTATCGTTTCCGCTTTTTGATCCCTAATAGGATACAACGCGGTGAATTTTGAGAAGACGTCCATCACGACGAGAACGTATACGTATCCCTCGGGCGAACGCGGCAGCGGTCCGAATAGGTCGATGGATACTCGAAGACCGATTTCCCCCGGCATGTCGAAGTATTCGACGCCCACCGTGGGCCGCGTGTACCATTTGGTAGCGATGCATGTGGAGCACGACGCGACTATGTCGCGGGTTAGTTTGTTTAGAGAGGCGATATCGTACAAGGACCCCGCAAAGTGCGCGACCTTGTCCGTACCGAAATGAACGAGATATCTGTGAATCTTGGCGATCAAGTTCCACGCGTATTCCCTCGGAACGACGATTCGGTCCGCGTCCCTCCCGACGCGACGTCTCACGAGGCCGTATCGCCAAGTGTACCTCTCCGGATGCAACCTGCGCTTTTCGCGCAGATCCTCAGAGGCCTCCTGGGCTCCTCTGATCCAGACGATCCATTCCGCCGGATCGTTCTCCTCTCACGGATCCGCTCCCAGGGCGCCGACCGGGGTAGATGTCCCCTCTTCGTCACGCGTCGCTCGGTTGTTCCGGTTGTCTCCGCTGTCCGGATCGCGTCTCTCGGTTTCCGCCGGCTCTCCGACGGGATAGCGACTCAGCGCGTCCGCGACGACGTTGACGCGCCCGGGGAGATAGCGGATCTCCAGGTCGAAACCCGACAAGGTGTCCATCCATCGTGCGATTCTGCGACTGTGTATCGCGCGCGTTGAGAGGAAAGTGAGCGCGCGATGATCCGTTCTTACCCTTACGCTTATTCCGTACAAAACAGTATAAAATTTTTTCAGAGCCTACACCAGCGCGAGCGTTTCTAGCTCGGTTGTGGGGTAATTTTTCTCGGCGTCCTTGAGCGATCTGCTCAAGTAGGCGATCGTGTACTCGCCGTATTCCTTGTTACGTGACGTCTCCGCGGTGTTTCGCCCCTTCGGTTCGGATGAATATTGAAAGAGTCTGGCGCCGATCCCGACGTTGGAGGCGTCTGTTTCCAAACCGAAGGGAAGTTTCGGATCGATGAGGAAGAGTCTGTTAGCTTGAGAGAAAGCCTCCTTGGTAGCGAGAAAAGCTCGTTCCATGTCCCAATTCCAGCGGAATTTGCATCCTTTGGCGAGCGCGAGCTCCAAGGGACGGGTTAGTTCGGTTAGACGAGGGACGAATCTTCTGTCCCAGTTCGTCAGCCCGAGGAAAGCCTGTAGTAGCCTTTTGGAGGAAGGGCGGGGAAAAGCGAGAATCGCTCGCTTCGTTTCCTCCGTCATCTCGATTTGAACGGTCGAGAGATCGTGTCCGAGGAACTTGATTCTCGAGGACAAGAATCGGCACTTGTCGCCGTTTAATTTCACTCCGGTGTCCGAGAGAGCCTGAAAGAGGTCCCTCAGATGCGACACGTGTTGCTCCGGCGTGTCGCTGCATAGGAGTAAATCGTCGAGATAAATCAAAAGGTTTCGTCTGAGATGCGGCACACAGGCGAGAGCACGCTCCAGCGCTCTAGTGAACGAGGCTCCTGCGGTTTTCAGACCGAAGGGCATTCGCTTGAAAGCGTAGGTCTGGCCGTCGAATAGGAAACCCGTGTATTTTACCGATTCCGGATGCATCTCGACCTGCCAGTAGGCCCGGCTGACGTCCAACTTGCTGTAAATTCTCTTGCTACCCACGCGGGCGAGGATCTCGTCGATCGACGGGGGTTGGGCGTGGTCCGCTTTGGTAAGTTGGTTTATAGCCCGAGCGTCGAGGCAGACTCTGATACCGCTGCCGTCGGGCTTTTCCACCACCACCAGCGAATTTATGTATTCGGTGGAGACCTTGGCCACGACCCCGAGCTCCTCCATTTTTCTCACGTAAGCCCTCGCTTCGTCGAGGTATTTGTGGGGAATCGGAAATTTGGCCGGCTTTTTCGCCGGTTTGCCCCCTTCTCTCACCTCGATCACGTGCTTGTATCCGCGTATCAGGCCGAGGGATCCGTCGAGCAGCGACTCGTAGCGTCGCAGCAGTTTATTCAATTCGTTTCGAGCTCGGTTCCACGCTCCCGGTCCCGCATCTTTCGAGTCTGTCACCACCTGCTTCGAGAGCCTCGCGTCGCGGTAGCTATCCGCGTGAGTGCGTCTTGTTCCGGACGACGCTACAGCCACCGCGGTATTCGCGCGAGCACCCTCCCCGCCGAAAAGGGGCTTTTCCTCAACGACCGAGCAGGATCGTATCGTTAGTTTGACTCCGAGATCCTTTTCGAAAGCGACACTCGCGGAAAAACTCTTTAGGAAATCCATGCCAACGATAACGAAGGGCATGGACGCTTTGACCACGAAGAAGGAGTGATCGAATTCTATCGCGACCCCCGCGTCCGAACGCGTTCTCAGTTTGAGCAAGACCTTCTCCTTGCTCGTCGCGATCCTCTTGTCGAACGGCCCCGTGATGTCGACGCGTTGAATTCGCACCCTGGGAAATTATCCCGATCTTGGATCCGATCTGGTGCGAGATTTGGCCTCAGACTTGGCTGCTTCTTCGTACGCAGCTCTGCTTCGCGGAGGTGTGGATAGTGGTGGGGGCGCGGGATCGGCCCTCCTAGCGAGGAAATACTCGAAATCTAGGAGAATGCTCTCGGGTACCACCGAGACGGCCGCCCCAGTGTCCAGCAGGTCCAGCAGGGCCGCGCGCGCGAGCGGGATACTCTAAAAAGCGGGATCGCGGCGTTGAGCGTGCTTGCGACTCGAACGGAAAGAGTCTCGAGACTGAGTGCGGTGTCGCGTCATATCGGGATGCAGCCGGCGGTTACTGGTGAACTCGGCGCGGAGGAGACTCCGCTGGTGCAAGGGCCCTTCGGGAGTTCTGGTCGCGTGCTGAGAACTCCACCCCCTGGCCCCAACCCGCCGTCGATGGAGTCGCACACGCGATCGGGTAGAGTCTTTCGTCCCATCGAGCGCGAGATGGATTCGACGGCGCGCGAGGCCATGGACCGGGAATCCGGTACGATCAGCGAGGCCTCGACTAGCCTCGTCGCGAAACAGAGATCCGTTTCGGCCGACCGGGACCATCCCACCGAGAGTCGCGATCGTCAGCCGAGAAAGGGAGGAGACGTGAACGCGTGTGCAGCAGCGATGGACGAAGCGAGATCTCTTCCGACGCCCCCGCCTATTCAGACGACGACGACCAGGATTATTCATCACCGCTCCGGCGGGTCTCTCGACCTCTTGGCGGGAATAAAATTCTCCGGTATGGAAGACAGAACGCATCCGATCGTGATGCTGGACAAATTCGAGAGAATCACCCGCCACGAGGGATTCGACAACGACGAGACTCTCTATTACTTCGGCAACTGTCTCACCGGGGATGCCGCCGCGTGGTGGGCCATCTCCGCTCACGTGCGGTGGTCCATCGCGAGGGAAGCGTTCAGACGCAAATACTGGGGACCGACCAGGCAGCATATGCTCTGCCAAAATATCTACCTGGGCCGATACGCGCCCAAGGAGCACGGTTCCATGGCGTGCTACGTGCAGAAGACGTACATGGAGTCTAGACTAACCGACCATCCCCTGCCGGAGAGAGACTTCGTCAGGGCGATCGCCGCTCACTTCGACTCTGCTGTCGAGAGCGAAATTAAAAAGTTCAAAACGAGCAGTGTCGCCGACCTCGTCGAGCTTCTCGACGAAATGGATCTCTCCGAATTAACCGCCTCGCAGAGAATGAGAGCTCGGAGAGACTTCTTCGAAGCACAGGCTGTTTCCTTCAGGGAACCGGAAAAGGAGACTATCCCACCGAGGGAACTGCGCCGATATCCATTATTCTCGTCGCGACAGAGTCAAGGGTCCAGCTACGCATTCCCTCGCGCCAGGTCTTCCACTCCGAACAGGTACGACCGGTCCACCGGATCGCCTCCGCAGAGGAGATACGAGGCAACTTGGTCGAGGGACGAACATAGGACTAGAGATTCATCGAGGAATGACCCAACTTCCGAAGGGAGGCGGGATCCGCGGCATCGATCGCGGTCTCCGCCGCCAGCTCCGCGCAAGAGAGTGTCTTACGAGTCATCGAGAAGCACAACAACCAACAGAGATTCTCGCGAAGAGAGAGACGGATCGCTCGGGAGAGCGACCTCTCCGGGAACGTCGTGCGCGGGAGAAAGAAACGGATCGAGGGGAGGTAGGCGACAGCGGATGAGCGGCAGGCCGATATCGGCCCTGGGTGCAGTCACCAAATCAGTGACCCGTCGGAAGAGCCTCGCGCCGGAAGAGCACTCCATTTCTATGGGGTGGACCGCGGAAGAGCGGCCATCCTGGCGGCTCGACATCGCGCGGGAGTCGAGCCTTTGGCCGGTGGTGGCCCTGCTGGACACTGGGGCGGCCGTCTCGGTGGTACCCGAGGGCATTCTCCTAGATTTCGAGTATTTCCTCGCTAGGAGGGCCGATTCCGCGCCCCCACCACTATCCACACCTCCGCGAAGCAGAGCTGCGTACGAAGAAGCAGCCAAGTCTGAGGCCAAATCAGCGGAGAATCGGCTGGGATAGCAAACTCCCGTCGACTCAGGCCTCACCGAGAAGCTTTATTGCGCGACTGTCGCGATATCGAATCGGGGTCGGAGGAGGTATTTGACGAGGAGCGAGAAGCTTCTCGGGATCGAGTGGACGAACCGGAGACCTCGACGTGGGGATCCGCCGCGATAGATGAGGCGGCCGATTCGTCGGGTCCGTCGGTCCACTACGTCTTTTTTTCGAGCGATCCGAGTTTCGCGGAGGAACGTCCGAGAGATGAACCGGATGGCAGTGTGGAAACCAAGCGACAGTGCGAAGAAGAAGAAAATTGCGGGAAGATTTGGAAAGGGGAGGAAACTTCTAAACCAACCTACCTGCTCGCCTCTCCGAAAACACAAGGAACGGCATTGCAGGAGAATGAGGATTCGCCGCGTACTTGCGCGGGACCCTTCCACCCTGACTACAGCGGGGGCGCAGAGGAAGAAGAAGAAGAGATCGGGCCGATGGTCTTCGCGTGAGGAGAAGCCAAGAGCGTCGCGCGAACTAACCCACCCTTCCTTTCCTTCTCAGGTTTCCGGGCAGCGCCTGGGTGAGAGCGCGAATGACGCGCCGGTCGCTCGAGTCGCCCACTGCAGCCCTGCACTGCGCATCGATTGGCAACTCGTTGCGTTAATTTCGCGAACCGTCGACGAGTGCCAACGGACGACGGCGGTCACGGGCCAATCGCCCGTCAGCGGGGGCCGGAATCCGCGTTTCTCCGGAAACAGCCTCGGCGTGGGCGCCTTTCACGCGGAAGTCTCTCGCGTGAGGGGAAGTCGCGACTCATCGGACAACCAAAACACCAACGGCTGGGGCGTCGAACCGGAACTCGGAGAAGCGGTGGACGTCGGCCTCACGGACAGCGAATGTTCGATGATGGGAGACGAAGATCGTTCGTCCTTCCTCGACTCGACGAGCGGGGACACCGACGATGGTCGATTCAGCGGAGAGTCGCCGAGATGGAGCTCCGGCTCTTCCGCCTCGAACGAGAGGGGTCGAGTCAAACTCCGCAACGGCATCGTTTACCGGAAAAATCGGTTCGATCTCGAGCCGCTAGACTGCGACGAATGGCTCTCGAGCTCGAGACCGAGCGCCCGATGGAGGAGAGCGCACCGCGACAGCCTGACAACAGACGACTGGTTTCTCACTCTCGACCCGGAACTTCCGGCCGACCTCGACGACGAGGTTCGATACCGTCGCCGTCGTCGAGAGCTGATCGAAGAAATTTGTAAATTCTTCTCAGACTCCGTCCCCTCTTTCGCGGATTCAACGACGAATCCAGCGCGCGCCGCGGATTCCTCCGTCCCGCTTTCCACGAGCGTAACTCTGAAAAAACGTCTTTCCATCCCTAGGTCTCGATCCGAGGAGGGAACCGGGATGTCGTCCGACAAAGGAACGGGAGGAACCGGAGAGGGGAGCGGGTGGCGATCAAGCCGGAGATCTCGATCGAGGTCGCGGACGAGAAGCGCGTCTTTGAGAGACCTCGAGAGAATAACGAATGAAGCCAGAGAGGAAAGGGATTTCGTTCGTCGTCAAGAGTCCGAATTGAGGGAAACATTGCGCTCGAATCTACGCAAAATCGAGAGAGAAACTGAGAGAAAAAGGCGCCAACTAGAAGCGATGAGGAAACTAATCGCACTAACCCAGGAATGCGTCGGCGAACCTCCACTCTCTCGGGGGACCTCGAGCGCCGGACGCACCGGAGGAAAAGCAACGGACGAGCGACTGAACGCTACGTACACGGTCCGCGACGGTAAGAAACCGCCGACGGATCGCTCGAACATAAGTGGATCGCCTCAACCGTCGACTAGTGGAAGATCGGCCACCGACTTGTTTTCACCGGTGAGCAGAGTGAAGAAGAGCGGGGAACCGTACGTAGACATCAAAACGATTCCTCGACCAAGAAACAGGGGGGGTCAGTACAAGACCTGGACTCCCAGGGAATTGGAAAGATACAAATTATCCAAGAGAAAGAGAATCCACATGCTGATGGATTCCTCGGACGAAGAGATCGAAACCGAAGCGAACTCGAGAGTTCGCGAGGAGAAGAAGAAGAAAACAAGCGTCGAACCGGTAGGAACGGAAGCGTCGACTGCTGAAGCACCGATGTCTTCGGCCGTCGAGCCGAAAATGGAAAAACGGGAGGCCAGCCCAGAAGTGAAGCTAGATTCATCCTCCAAGGTCGGCAAGGGAGCATCCGCCAGACTAAAATTCAAGAGCGCCGCCAGGAGGACGAAAGAATCCTCCGATTCGGCTTCGACAAGCGCCCCGATTCGGACGCTCATCGGGGAGCGGTCTTCCTCATCCACCACACCGGGGCCCGCTGCCGCTACCAAGGGTGAGTCGACGAGCGGACGAGAGGAAACCAAACCCGTTCCCTTCGTCTCGATCACCCTTACGCCGGTTTCGTCTTCGCGTCGCTTCATCACGGATACGGGAGCGATCGTCGACGTTCCGGTTGACGCCGACGACGAGTCGGCGAAATCTAGCGACTCGGTCAGAGTTCTAGTCGACGAATCGATCGTCGTCGGTCGCGAAGACGCTCGAGCGAGCGAAGTCGACCCCGACGTCGAAGCAGGCTTTCCCTCGACTCAGGGAATGAGCGGGGGCATGGTGCAGCCGCCCTGGTTGCAAGAGAAGCAGCAGCGCGATGAAGAAGCGAGTGAGTAATCGTGTTTCTTCCGATTGAGCGCGCGTCTTAGGAGGATGACAGGTGTCTTTCCGTTGTACACATATATCCATGTAGACTTATTTTCACAACGGATTCGTATATTTACAGTTTGCTTCAAAATATTTAAAAGGAAAAAAAAAAGAAAAAAGAAAAAGAAAAAAAATATATATAAGGAGAGAAAATTGGAGAAGGAAAAGAAAAAGAAAAAATTTTTAACTATTAGTTGATGATTTGTTAATCGTTTCAATGTTATTCACATATACGGGAAAAAGGAGAGAAAATTGAGATTCACGCGTCCACGCGCAGAGTGAAATTCTCCCTCGTTGATAATGTGAGAAGAGGGACAGACGTCGACCGCGACCGTCAGCGGGACTGCGTTATTAATCTTACAATTTTCGCATATTGTTTCTTTTCGCATTCATTTTTGCATTTTGATTTGCCTCTTTTTGTACAAACGCGAACGCGTTGTTGAGAGCAGCGCCGTGTTAGCGGCGGTTGGCAAGGATAACGATGAGATTGTTAGCGCTGAGCGGTAGCTCGTCGTGGGGTGGCACAGTGCGGCGCATCGCCAATTTACTCCGATGATGAGTTCAAGTTCGGAGGAGTCTTGCCTCGCCTAACACCACCTTCCTACCCGCTCCTGTATACGTCTAACACTACCTTCCTTCCCACCTACTACCTTCCTTCTCCGATGATGAGCGGAAGTTCTGAGGAGCTTTGCCTTGACCAGCCTCGTGCTATATGCCTCGCAATATCTATTTGCATTCTCACGGCTATATGCCTGGCTGTGCCTTCCTCCTATTCTCCTTGAGATACCCTCTCGCATCCGCGCATTTTTATATATGTGTACAGACATCTTCCTAACACTACTCTCCCGCCTACTCGGCCATTTCCCACTTGCCATGCACTCCCTTCTACCCGCCTCCGGTCTACTCCCCGCTCGCCATTTTGAGCGAGCGAGCTGCCTCGCGCATGTTTCCGTGCCGGCCTCGTTGCCGTTCCCACGGCGCGCCAAGTGCGAGCGCGCACGGTGAAGAGCGATAAGCCCCTCGAATGAGGTGGCGCGCTTGATTCATGGCCGGAGGAGGAGCGAGAAGAAATTCGACCATACCGGGTTTTTCAGCCCAGTACCATATCGCATCGTGTATGGTCTGGAGCTTCACCATAGCTGGTCGAGTATGGTCGACGCGGTTTCGACTGGATATGGTGTATTTCCTTGTACTCGGCGTTTCCAAGTCGATCATTCTCGTTTCCTTAGACTGGAGCGAACGCGCGGAATTGTTGAGCGCTCGTTCCTATTGTCGAGCGCTCGTTTTGCCGTACGGATATGTATGCGGGTTTGGGCGCGGGTGGGCGAGGGGGGACGAAGGGTGACGACCGCGAGGACAAAGCACGCGAGGTTCCTACGACGCAAATTGTCGCGCGAGGACAAAGGATTGCGCAACGGAAAGCGCGTGAAAAAAGTGGTCGTCCGAGAGGGAGGTGAAAAAAACAGGGAGACAACGGGGGGAACTCGCGCGATCTCGCGAGGGAGCCGGGCATTGTTGCGAGAAGCGGCTCGAGAGACGGACGCGAGCGAGCATCAGCGAGCGAGAAGCCTCGAGACAGACAAAGAAAAGGAGCTACGGAGCTGTTGAGAGCATCTATCCAGAGGAGACTAGGACAGAGTGAGTCTTTGCTAAACCCACCTACCCTCCTATTTACACAGCGCTGCGGAGAGCATCGTCCAGAGACGGCGAAGCTGTATCTTCGGATCATTGCCCGACTGAGAGTCTAGTCGCTGGATTCCCGGAGTTTTCCTCTGTTCTCCGTGATAGAAGAAAAACAGGCGGACAGACTCCAGTCACCGGCGGCAGTTACTCGGAGTTTCCCTGTTCTCCGACACTAACACTTTGTGAGATCATCAAAAATAGGATGGCGACCGACAGGAAAGGGTGCCGAGGGGGCAAAGCTGAAGACGAAGCGGTTAGAGGGATCAGGCGCACGGTCGGGACAGCGAGCTACCATCGCTTCGTCCCACGTCGGATCCGAACATCGCAGATCCGGGTCCGGTCACAACCTAACCTAGGTTTTAGTATGGTTAGGTTAGGTACAAAGTTCTTTCGAAGGAAGCAATCACGCGCAGTGCGAAATCCACTGAATTTGTCAAGTTTAGCGCTAGCGAAATCAGTTATGGTTCATGGTTTTCTCGAACCTATACAATTTGTCGTGCCGTGCAGACAACGGGACTTGGTACGTCGCGCTCTCACAGATGTTATATATGTGATGCTATCGATGTTATCCAAACAGTGCCACTTGTGGAAGTCTCGACTGTTATAATTCGTAATAAACGTATATACACTCAAACGCAAAAAACCCGGTACACTAAAAATTTGGGAAAAAATTACAAAATTTCAAATGATCATAACTTGGTAAATAATGAAGATACAAGTGATACAAGTGCTCGAACAGTTGTCGATGAGTACGATAGCTTCGACCGCTGATCATGCGCACCGGTGTTTGATGCGCGTTCAGAAACGTTCGCTCGGGTGCACACGGTGCGCTCTCGCGCATCAATCCGGTCGGCCACTGGGCGCTCAGCATGGGTAACGCGACGAGACGAAACACCGTGGTCAGACAGTCGTGTCTCGATAGACGCGCTCGCGCATCTTCCGTATCGATTCCACGCGCGGTCGCCTCTTCGCATTCCAATTCGTACCAATAAGCGATCTCGTGGAATTCGTTCAAGGCTGCTCGCAGAGAGACGCAAATGACGCGCGAGTCGGCGCCGGCTGTGGCGCAGTCGCACAACCTGCCGACAAAGTCGTCGCGTGCGACGACGCGGCAACGTTCGCACACGTAAGCTCGCAGTGACACTCGATGCTCGAACGTGACTCCCAGATTGTTGTCGTCCGTGTCGGGTTCGCTTTCTATCAGTTCTCGCTCGAATTCCACGGGCAAAGGACTCAGTTCGAGATTGATTCAATCCTCCAGCACCAGGGGGTAACGAATATTCGCGCTCAATAGAAGAGTCTTCGTAGCGAACAGTGCGATCCGTCGCCAAACAAGCCTTGAATTCGGACACGACGGTCGCGTCGTCGTCGGCATCGCAGTCTCCGATCAGACATCGAACGACGATCGTCGCCGGCGCGTCGTCTCTCGTTCGGCGAGAGATCGTGCGTCGTTCGGACGCGCCACCAGAAAGCCCCATGACGCGTTTTGCGATACACGAAACTCTCCAACGAGCCGTCCCATCGCCAGAATCGCTCGATCAGACCGCTCTGTCCCACGTTCACCGACAGAGAAAACACCAAACTGGTCTCTCGTTCGTAACGCACGTTTCGCTCGTTCCACAGCATCGTCGCGTCGCGCGTTTCGGAGCAAACGCTGCGAATGAAAAAAAACGGTGTTAGAGTAACGTACCGTCCGAACGAGGTCGAGAACTGACTGTTTATTCGCGATTCCAATCGATTGTGGACAAAGGAGTGAGATTAAGCAGGGAATCAACGCAGCGTCGACGGTGGTCAAATGTAGTATATTTCGACGTCCGGCTCCGAGTGAACAGCGACGCTCCACGACGCCGGCGGTCGCAACAGTTTTCGAGGCTCGGGCGGAACGATCAGCGTTACCTCTTTGTCGGAACAGCGAAGAGCTGCGAACGAAATGATCGACGGTGTGTGAAAAGACACCGCGCAATTTCGTTCTATCGAATCACGCACCTTCCGCCACGCTCATGCAGATCAATAGATGAACCAGATAGATGTGCCTGTAGTACACCGATCTGGCGCCCTGACACCGTAGATCCGACGGTTGCAGAGAATCCACTTGCGAGTAGACGAGTCCCGACGCATGCTCTATGTGGAACAGAATCTGAACTATGCAGTTCAGCGTCACTGGTCGCATTCCTCGTTCCCTCACGAAACGCGCGAACGAGGAGCGCGACGAGACACTGTCCGACAACGAAGCGTGAATGACGATGGGCGCGCTTCTGTTTTGAAAAAGTCCCAGGTCGGCCGATCGTTGATACCAATCGGCCCATTTCTTGTACACACCCGATCCGCGCGCCTGTTTGTTTATCTGACTCTTCAGACGACTCATCGGTATCTTCTTCGAAGCGACCGCGAACACCGACTTCAGAGCGCGCTCGAAGTGTTCGCCGAAGAAACTGTTCTCCTCGGATAGATCGGTATCGCACGATTCCAAAGCGCCGTAGATCTCTCGTTCCTCCGTAGAGGGCACCGACAGAAAGATCACTCGTTCGCCAGCGAGCCGTGACTCGTTCGAGACCATGTCGGCGTACATGAGATAACCGCGCAACGTTGGCGCCGCGACAGCGACGGCGAGTCGCGGCGTCAACGGCCCGGCAACAGCGGTCGGTTTCCGCTGAACAACGCACTTGGTCGTCGAGTTTCTTCGTATGGCTCGATCGATGGCCTGACTCAAGCCGCGACCGACCGTTCCGCCGTCGACTCGATTGCGACATCCGGTTCTCCACGAGGCGTTATCGAGACCCTCAATGACGAAAGCGGTTGGCCTCGATGACTGACTCGTCGTTCGCGGCCGACCGGCCGAACCGACAGTAAAGCGCGAGCCGGCGCGCGTACCATTCAACGACGCTCCGAGGAACATAATGTCGCAGTCGCAACAGTCGAGTCGTATCGATCGTTTCCTATTTGCGACGAACGCAATGAGACACCGACGACCGCACCGACAACGCCTCGATCGGCTCCCGACGATTCTCTTCTCTCTCGACGGTGAGTCAGTCCGTTATATACCGGATCTTTTTCGTCCAGTTACCTACGGCGTATCTTGTTTCCGCTAACAACGCGTTACTAATTCACACAGGATACGATGTTGCTGCTGCGACGTGCGTCTTCATTGGATACTCTGGTTCGCTATCGGCCTCTTCGTCGCGACACTCACGATCGTTGGCCATGTTGTTCGATCTCATCGGGAGGAGCAACTTCGCGAGGAGGTGCGTAGCTCCGGTGTTCGTTTGGCGAATCAGGCCATGGAGAAATTTCGCAGCATAAGCAAAGCCGTGGAGGAGCGTCGACTCGAGAGCCAGATTCGCAACAGCGGTGACAAGATGATCGGCGAAACCACACTCGAACGCAGCGGCGGCGAAATCGCTATCGACGAGGGCGTAATCGACAACGCGGACGACGCGATAGATCATACCACGCGATAGCTCATACCACGCGCTCGCTCTTTCGTTCGATCGCTAATCGCGAAGAATCGCGAAACGACCGAAGAGACGACGATGACCGTCGGTCACTCGGCGACGAACCGTCCATTGTTGACTCGGATCCGGAGGACGGTGACGACGAGCGTTCGCCGCGATCGCGTCGATCTCGCCGATATGTCGAGATGGTGACGATTTATTCATTGGTGAAACTGACGTCGGTCTGGATCGCGATGATCACGCAGTTCACACTGAGCGTCGCTATCTTTTACGGATTGTATCTCTGCGCTACCAACGAGATATTGTGTGCAAACGCGCGCGTGACGACGGCGAAACTTCTAGCGTGCGCGATCACAATGGCAGCGTCGTTCTCCGTGCGGTCCTCCGCGCACGTGCAACTATCGGTTTAACGCGAAATCGCGTTACTCAGCGATCGGTATCCACGCGTACGAGAACGTACGCGTGGCGTAGTAACCGTAGCAGTAGTGACAATTCGAGGCGACCGCGGCAACGACGGCGCTCGACGCGAAATCGCGACGCGATCGTTCGCAAAAACAATCGATCTCGCGTTCGCGATAACGCGCCAGACGAGATGCGAACCATCGTTTGTACGGTGACGAAATAAAACGATCGGCTTCGCGTCACAGAACCTAGTGATCGATTAGTTCTTCGCCGGTGCAACGGCGGCGATACTCCTTCCGCGATCGTGTCCTTCTCCCTTTCGTCGCGACATCGTTCATCCTTCCGGTACCGTCGTCGAAAGCGCGCGCTTCCGCGATCGCGCAGATCCGCGCGTAAAGTTCCACGAAGGACGGACTCAATTCAAACAAGTGTATCCAATCGAACGACGCTTCGTTGGCGCGCAGTCTCGTGACGTTATCAGTTCGTCGCATCTCGTTCGCGACTTCGTCGTGACGTAGTTCTCGACGACAACGAGCGAACGTCTCTCTTCTGCGCGACTCGCGACTGCGCACCGGGTCAACGTCGCGAATATCGACAACGTCGCGAGTGCGACGCACACGAAATCCGACAACGTCGCGACTGCGCCCATCGCGGCGATCGTTGCGTACACGGTGACGAATCGAACACCGGAATCGTCGTCGCGATCCAGCGACGACGAGTCTGTCGTCGCAACGGCGTCCGCGCGCGACGCGCCGTTGACAACGGCGACGCAAGCTCGACGCAAAAATCGTTTGGCGGCCGTTCGTTCGCGCCTGTCCGAGATCGCGGTCTCGGTCGTGGGAATCCCTAAGTACAACCAACGAGCGGCGCGTGTCGCGATCGACGAGACGACGCGAGCACGACCGCGCGATCGGAAACCGGCGTTCATTCGGAGAGAGAGGGATTCGATCTCGATGCCGACTTACAGGTCCCCCTCCTCGCGCGATGGCTACCGACGACACCGAGACGACACCTTTCTCGACACCGGTGTACGATCAGTACACCGACTACCTGTTCGCGCAATTTGTAACGACCTAAAAATTCTTTACGCCGTTACGCTGACTATCGCCTAACAGCATGCGGCAGTCAGCTGTGCGCGCACCCCCCGACCCGCGCTGTCACCACGCCTAACGTCACGCTCAGCTTGCCCGACCACCAGGCAGCGACGCTCGGGAACGGTCGGACGTCGAGCCGAGCTCGCGGCACCGCCGAAGACATCTTCGGCAAGCGCCGCATAATCACGATTAATTTCGATTAAAAATCGGAATTATCACCGATTAAGAGCCGAAGGAAACCGAAGTTCAGAAATCTCGGGTATATAATCCCGGCAGATTTTGACGGAAGGGAATGTCCAGAGTTCCGCCTCAGAAGATAGTTCTTTCCGAGAGAGAGGATCCACCGAGAAGCTCCTGCAGAATCCGTAAGTTATTTACCAGGCCGTCTACGGCAGCGATTACAATTACCTGTTCTATGATCTAGAAATCGGACGGCGAGTTTGCCGTCAGTCCGTTGAGTTTTCCCGAACGATCGCACGTTAATGTGCCGTCTCTTTGCGATACGGAGATCACGCGGCGAGTTTGCCGTGACTCCGGTGGGTTTTCCGGAACGATCGCCCGTTATTGTACCGTCTCTCTGCGATAGTGAGACAGCGCGGCGAGTTGGCCTCATTCCAGTGAGTTTTCCTGAACGATCGCACGTTATTGTGCCGTTTTTTGCGATAGTGAGATCGCGCGGCGAGTTTGCCATCCCTCCGGTGAGCTTTTCGGAGCGATCTCCTAAGTTCTTTTGTTTCTCTATTTCATAAAATAAGATCCTGGGAAGGCAAGGGCCGACCCCATAGGATTTCGCACACCAGCCACGCGTGCAGGGACCACGCGGGCACCCCTTGACCACCACGACAGCCGACACTGCAGCCGAGGATAAAAACGAGCGCGGCGCGTTTTTGCCCGGGTTTTTGTGACCCGTCGTCGAGTCGCGCGTTGAATCGCCCGAGCTTTAATTCTCGGCGAAAACACCCGACACCGCACGTCGTGACTTTCTCGGTGCGTACTGCACGGCAGCTAATTGGTGACCCCGTATTCACCTTTTGTATGAATCAGGCGACGGGCGTAACATTTGTTAATCAGGCAACGAGTGCACCGCGTCGCGACGGCGAACACGTGTAGGCCGCAGCAACAGCGAGAATAACTCGCACGATCGACCAAAACACCCAAACATTGGACTGTCACGTCGCAACACGCGGTCGTAGCGTGCGACTCAATAAAGACCTATTGTGTTAGACATATTCGCTTTCTTTTATTGACACGCACACACACACCTCCCAAAATATCTCTCCTGTGGTCGGATCGCAAACAACGATCCGACCTGCAGGGCCGAATCGACCCGAAAAACCGAGCCCGGAGGCGCGACCGTTACATGGCGATCCTGCCAGGATCCGGCAGATAAGGGGAAGGTGTGAGTTGCGCAATAGGTAGAGACAAACAGAAAAAACTAAACTCAGAATGAGTACCGCACCCAGAGCCTGGATACAAGAGCTCAATAAGGCGGAAATTAGTCACCGACTCGGCCAATATAGCCTGGACACGAGCGGCACTATCGACGATCTCCGACGTCGCCTTCGCCGCTTCGTGACCGAGAATCCCGGGTTATTCCTCACCCGATCTACCGACCGCAGGGTGCTTAACCCACTGCCGCCAGCCCTGATGACGAACCGATACCAGGATGGGGTCGAGCAAAACCCCCACCGACGCCGAGGCAATCCACGAAATCCATAAGTGGGATTGCAAGTTTACAGAGAAGGACCCCCTTAACTTTTTAGAACGGATTGACGAGCTCCGTGTCTGCTATGGGCTTACTACCAGACAGCTGTTTTGGGGGATTCCCGAGATGCTGCGGGGAGAACCGCTACTCTGGTATCGAAACCACCGTCTTAGCTGACACAACTGGGACGATTTCTGCACGGCCTTCCGCGAGCATTATCTATCGCCTCGATACCGCCGCGGCAGCGGCGGTGGCGGTGGCGCTCGATCCACCGTCGTCACGGTCGACTGTTGTTTGCTCATCGCCGAAAATTTTATATCTCGCTCGTCTCAGCGCCGACTCGTCGATTCCATTGGCCAAGCGATCCGAACATTGCGTTCAGAATGTGTAACGGTACCGCTTCCCGGTTCTAGCGATCGGTCGTACACCATTGCGCCCCGCTCGCTGCTTTCGTGGACCGTATGCCAGGTGGCGGTGTGTTTAGCTGGTGAAAGGGTGTCGGACGGATTTGGTCGGTGGTTGTTCGGTTTGATGTCCTGAACCCCCTGTCGGGAGTTCGTTTATTAAAAGGAGACAAATATTTACTGCTTAAAATACAAAACAAATGGTGCGCCGGTAAGATATAACAATAGGAAAAAGAAATAAGAGAAAAAAAGTACTGCGAATAACCGTAATATCGGTAATACGCCGGTAGCGATTATAATTCGTTGCTATCAATACAAATCAACGAAATATAACGGTCATGAGAAAAACGCTATTGGTAACAATACACATAAATATATGAAATGTCGTGAAATATTCACGACCGGTGATATCAATATGAATCAAAGGAATATAATAACGGTCGCAAACAAAACGCTATCGGTAACAATACACATAAATATATGAAATGTCATGAAAGACTCGCGACCGGTGATATCAATATGAATCGAAGGAATATAATAACGGTCGCAAACAACCGGCGATAAGCAAGAACGTTAATAAACACGCGAATGTAATGAGCTGTCGCAAACGAT
>NW_020230723.1:0-92332 GCF_003227715.2 Harpegnathos saltator | reverse complement strand
GTCGGAATTATCATACTGTTACGTCGCGTTTCTCATATTGTTCCTCTCAAATCGACTGATTTCAGGTTACCGTGCGATTAAGCAAAGCGTCCCAACCTTTCTACGAACAACCGGTCAAAGTAATCCGCGGAAGTATAAGAGTCGATTCTGCAGCAGTGGGTGAAAGGTCTCCTCTCACCTCCGACTACCACACTTGGATGGAGGCTTAAATTCAACGGCTTGTGGAAACCGTGCAAAGTTATTCGACGTAGACGTACGAATCCGTTTTACTGACGTTAATATATCTTTATCGACTGCGGAGATTGTGCCAAAGTGAACTGTTTATCACGCGACTTAAATCTATCTTACGTATCCGCTCTACGTATGTGTATATATATATTTTCGACGTGCCCGTTTGCGTCGCTTTTTTGATCCGTTATTCCTTCCTGTTGGTCGACCGTCCTGTCACGGTCGCCATCTCATAAGTGTGTTCATAAGTAAGTATAAGTGAGGGAGAGTGACAGGAGTGTGGTGGGTGTGGAAGATGTATTTATTTATTCCTTTTGATCGTGTTCGGACTGACTGGCAGGTTTGATATAAACATGTGTGACCGGAGGTGAATCTACTTAATATTTTCTTTATTCTGAACCTCACTATCTATGGTCATACCTGCTAACCACGCTTGGTACCACACTTGGTACCTTGCTTGGTACCACTCTTGGTACCTGCACCACACTTGGTACCTGGACCACTCTTGGTTCCTGCACTTACCACACTTTTGAGGTTAAGGACCTCACCCTTGCTGCCTGTTAGCTGAAAACTGAAAAACGAAGTAATTTGACAGACTTGGTGTCCTTCGACGGTCGCCACCTTATTTTTGCGTGGAACAAGGAAACCCGTACGTTCGTTCTTACGATCTCACAACGAGCAGATCATTTATTCTTTCCGAACAGGCTCGGCCGCGGAACGGTACGGACGCAGACAGGAAGGAATACACCGCGAATAAATAGAATCACGTGTTGTTGTTACAAAATAATAGTTGTCTTTAATAATAGAAATAAACACGGTGAATTACAATGTGAATGTTTGACGCGTGCGCAGTACACAATCTGTACCGGCTGCGTATCGGAAATGCGTTACTGTAATCTAATTACGATCGGATATAATTCGTGAGCGCGGAACTAAGCACGTCGAAGACGATCTAGCGAAATAATACAATATATAGTAATGATCATGCGACGCTTACAATCTCGGCTACCGCCTTTCTCAGCCGGTCTAATGGCCGCTCGCCTCGGTAAGCCGGTGCGTCGCCGCTAATCGTCGTGCCTAGGAGGTCGGTCTCCTCTCCTCCCGGGTGGAGCTGGTAACGGGTGCGACCCGGACTCTCTTCTCTTTCTCTCGGAACACGTTTCACTCCCGACGCACGCGAGATCGCTCGGTTTACGCGGGTTTTGCTCGAGAGCTCGTGAAAGATGGCCGCCCGATGCCACCGTCCCGAGCAGAGTGACTTCTCTTGTCTTCTTCTTCGCTTTCTCACGTATCGCCACTAGCACCCTCTACATCGCTTCGGAACCTTCACTTGATCTGTTTTACCGATCCATGCTTGGTAACCATGGTCCCTACTTGGTGCTAGTGGTTTTTCAAAGTCAGGATCTCTTTCTCCTGCTTGATTAAAGGATAATGGGTCGGTGCGGTTAGGTTGAGTTTGGTTAGGTTAGTTTATTTATTTCCCAACCCAGGACTTTGTCTCGCCCGCCCTGATCTATTGTGCCGCTTGCATTACAAAATTAAAAACTAAAACAACGTTGTGCACCCTCATTACTTCGGGTGCTTAGATAAAGCGAAACTGATCTTTTATACATAATAAACCAAAAAGAGCAATCGGGTCTTATATGCCTATCTTAAACTTACTTTGTGTATATAATAAAACGACTTAACTTTTGCGCGTAAACAAACTTAAACAAGGTCCTATATGTTTATCTTAAATTTAACTCGAATACATAATAAAGTAATTTATCTTTTGCGCGTAATAAAACGAAATTAAACAATAAGGTCTTAACTGCCTTTTTAACTCGTGTACATAATAAACCGACTTGTCACTTGCGCGTAATACAACAAAATTAAACACTAAGGTCTTATATGCCTTTCTTAAACTTAGTTGCGTAATAAAACAAGTTATCTCTTGCGCAAAATTAAAATAAACTTAACCGTCTTATCTGCCTACTCCTGCGTGGCGTCCTCCAGTTGTTCATCGTCCGCCACCTCCTGCAACCGAGGGCGGCTGCACCAGCCCCCGCTCGTTTTTCCCGTGGCGCTATAGAGGCTTTGACTGAGTACGCTATCGATGGGGGTCATTCCTCTAGGGATTTCATACGTAATGTTGAATACATCGATGATTTCTCTCACCGTATGTGTTGAGTCCGTTGTTGTCGATTGAATCTCCATATGAAGAGAGTCGTCGTCTGATTCTTCTTCTTGCATTGCAGTTTTCTTTCTCTGCGTTTGGATTCCCGATGTGCTTGGTTGAGGCGATGTTGCTAAGCCTCTTATCGGCACGGGGGAAACGTGACCTATAATGTTGAATATTTCTTTGGGTGTGGATGGATTTTTATCCACTGACACTATTGTAGGTCTTTTCGTTTTGGTGTTGTTTTCTTGCTTTCCAGCATCACCTCCCTTGGCGTGCTGGATACAGCAGGATGAAAGCTCGTTTGTGTCTCCGTTGGTTTTGGAGCACTTTTCTTCTTCCTAATATCCTTGGTTCTTTTGTATCTAATTATTTTAGGTGATACTCGACTCGTTGTTGCCCTTGGTTGCTGCTGCGCTGCTTCACGATGTCTGTCTTCTTCGTCGGATGAGACTACTGCTGTTGCTCGCTGTTCTCTGAGTTTCTGCAGTTTGTATCGTCGCAAATCTTTAGAGGTCCACGGTCTGTATTGGCCTCGTCGGTTTCTTGGTCGCCTGATGGTGGTTAGGTCGACGTATGGGCGTTTGAGTCTCTCTGAGTATCCTCGAGCCGCTGGGTCTCTCCACTCATACGGTTTTTTAGCTGGTTTGCTTGCTCGGCTCGTCGATGGAGTCTCGGTAGAGAGCCATGGCGGAGATGGTGTAGTCTCCTCTCTCTGGTTGCTTTTATCCGGCTCTTTATCTGCAGGTTCTTCCGATGCTTCGGAATTATCAGTCGGAACCATGCTACGTTTAAGATTGTCAATATCTTGTTTTGTTCGTAGTATCTCTGCTCTCAATTTCTCTCGGAGCAGATTCTCTCTCTCTTCTTTCATTCTCTTTAACTGTCTCTGCATTTCTATGATGTCTTCTGGTAGTCCTTGCTCCTCGATTTCGTCTGCCATTTTCTTACAGAGCGTTGAAACGACGGTGTTAAATCTTCCGGTTGTTGCTGTCTGTGGTTCTCTTGAGGTGGTGCGAGCGAACGGTGTTATTACATTATCCGCGGACCTAGTGCGATTACGTACAGTCGTTGTCGCGTACGCGGGTATTACCGGTGTTTCCCCGATCGTCTTACACTTAGGTTCTGTGTTCGCTACTAACCGCATCGAGGAAAGGATCGTAGGAGTAGGTACTACAACGCTAGAGATATCGTTTTCGTCGATCGCACTGCCCCCGCTGTGCTCGGCAGTAACCTCGTACCGACTCGTCTCTACTTTACCGGCGGTATTATTCGTGTTATCTAAGGCGATTTGTAACACTCGCGAATTTACTTGTCTTAACACCTCCGTTGGGAATCTTTGATAAAAGTTAATAATTAGGCTGAATAGCGCCTGGTATGGTACATCCCAAGAGGTTATCGGAGTTATTCCGTTTTGTACCGTTAACTCGGTGGTAGAGTATTTCAATATGGGGTCGTATCCCATTTCTATAAATAGTACGTCGAATTTCCAGAATTGTATCTGCAAAAACTCGACGAGATCGTTATTTGATAACTTTCCAGGTACGTACGAGGCTAGTGCTTTTATCGGGGTGGCAAATTGCGTGAAGCACACGAACAAATCGTGTTCTGGAGTCGGACATTCGTCCGTTTGTGTTTGCATCTCAAAGCTTAATGATTTTGGCGGATTGTAACCTATACTACATTGTGGTGATTCCTTGTAGGTTTTAGTGATTTTCACCATACTTGGTACGTTTTCACTAGATTTTACCTTACTTGGTTCTGGTTCAGGTGATTCACTTTCTACGGGATCTCTAGGTTTTCTAATGTCATGCAAGGGATAGGATAGGTTCTCTATACTAGATTTATCATGGTATCTAGTTTCTATTGCGTCTATCACATTCTCAGGTCTCCACAACCCATCTCTATCTAGAAAAATGCGACGGCCTAAGTCGTCCCAAAAATATAATTGGTTAGAATCGCGCGTTCTTATAGGATATCGATTGATAGGTACCTCGTAATAAAAATCTTCGGTTAACAAGTTGTTAGGATCACGATCAGGTCTATCGATATACTCTGGATCATAATAATCTTCGAAATAATATTCTAATTGATAGGGATATCCTTCCGGATACGCTTCTGGATCGGGCAAGTGCATCGGCACATCGCGCGTTCTGTCGAATCGATTAGGAGTATAAAAATCCGGTATGTGTAGTTTTTCGTCCCCGGAATAGAACGAGTAATTTAAATTAACCTGTTTAAGCCATTCTGTGACTCTTTTTCTCCTCTGTGGTGAGTCTTTGTCGTAAAAATGCCCATGTTTAGGCGGTGTTATGTATTCATCCTGGGTTTTACCAGGGTCGGTGCGGAAGCTCCCCAAGGACTCGAGTCTTATCCACCGCTATTAACTTTTTAACCTTACCGCCTACCTTGGTATCGGTCCTAGGGTTTGATCTAGCCACTTTACGGTTTTGGGCTTTGCTTTATCCCCTTCGGATGGTGTGCTAGAGTCTGTTGGCGAAAACATTGATCCCAAGTGGACTTTATAGTCCTCTACGACTTTTATTCGTTTGGCGGCTCTTACCGCTCTGTCATGAGCGCCTGGTTGGCTCTCATCCTTGAATCTACAATCGTCTGGTGCTATGTCTTCCTCGGAATCGTCCATATGGTGATCTTTACTAATCTGTTCTTCTCTGTTTCCGATTCCTCAATGGACATTGACTCTTGACTGGTTTCCCTCGCTGAATCTTCAGGAATTGGGTTCTCTGTCTCTAGATGAAGCATTGATAACGGAGTGCTATTGCTACTCATCGGTATATTTCCAGATATGCTCATCATATCTTCTAATTGAGACGATAGTGTTATAGGTCCACTGCCCCCGCTGTCTGAGGACAGTGTAAGGGGTTGGCTGATCCTTTCTGCTTCTGACACTCTTTGACGTATATTCGCTCGATTCACCTCAGATTTACATATTCCGACGTCTCACTGTCACGGTATTCGGAATCGTCTTCATTCACCATACTTGGTGAGGTTTCACCTGGTTCTTGGTGTATCTGAGCGGCTACATGGAAGGTCTCCGGTGGGAATCCCTGACCGTTTATGGAAGTTGAGACTTCCGATCCTTCCTCGTCTACGTTGGTGTTCCTTGAGTTTTCCGGCGCAGTCCGGTCTTTCGTGAGATCGATCATTGGACCATCTCGGAGGCGACCGTATCTGTAGCACGCTGATCTATGAGATCTCAGATGTCTGGCGTTTGCCGAGCCAGCGTTGGTTCCATCGGCCCATCGTAGTGCGTAGGCGTTGGGGTTTAGTACCTCCGTGATGTACAGTGGTCCCTCGTAAATAGGGAATAGTTTTTTTAGTTTTCTTATGCGCCGCTGAACTGATTTTGTGTGTCTTGCGCCACACTTTTGAACCTACCTGATAGTTGGTAGCTACGCCATGCTTTTCAGCTTGCACTTTTCGTTTTTTGGCGGCTTTTTACAGATTTACCTTGGAGTCCTGAACTCTTTTGTCACGTTTCTCTCGATCATAATTGAATTCTTCCACACCTCCTCCTGGAAGTAATTCCTGTGGTAGTTTTCTGAACGGTACTCGTCCTTCTTCGAGTGGGTCATCATTCTCGTACCACGAATCGTCAAGTTCTAAGGCGATGGGCGGAAAACCCGTCGACGAATGAGCCGTAAGATTAAAAATGGCTTCAATGCGCGGTAAGGCTCTCGTCCAATCCGTGTGGTTTTCAGAGGTATATGCCCTTAAGCCTCTCCCCAACTCTCGCATCACCCTTTCTACGGGGTTTGACTGAGGATTATATGGAGTAGTACGTTTTATTTGACATCCGACTCGTTGAGCAAATTCTCGCCATCTGCGAGTCATAAATTGACCGCCACAGTCGGTAAGCAGCATTTTTGGCGTTAATCCTCATCTAGCTATGTAGTGATTTTCGACTTTATCGATTATCGTTTCGACCCTTTGGTTTCTGATTGCATATAGCGCCACTAGTTTGGAAAAAAGATCCATAAGAACCAATACGTACGCACACTGGTCCTGTGAACGCGGCAAAGGTCCATAAAGGTCGATCGATACGATCTCTCCCGTCTCTTGCGGTAATTCAAAGTATTGCGCACCTATCGTAGGGCGCGTACCATTTGGTCGCTAGGCATACTTCGCACGATGCCACGACGTCTCTGGCCAATTCGTCCAGGTTGGTAATATCGAAAAACATTTTAGAAAATAATATGACCTTGTCGGTACCAAAATGTACAAGGTACTTGTGGATGCGTTGTAAAAATGTCCAAGCGGCTTCTTTCGGAACCATGATCTTGTCCTTTTCAGTGTTATCTCCGATGGTACGTACCAATTCATCACGCCTACGGTATTTCAGAGGATCTTCCGTTATTCTCTGCTGTAGGTCTTCGGAGGTTTCCTGCACCGCTTTCAACCACTCGATCCTCGTTCTTGGGTCATTCTCTTCCGCTGGGTCTACGTTAACCGCGGCTATCTGGTTACGCTTTACACGTTCGTTCGTTTCGGCAGTCTCTTTCTCTTTTAATGCGTTTTCTTTTGTTTCCGGTTTGCAAATGGGGTACCTGCTCAGAGTATCGGCTATGGTATTGTTTCGCCCAGGTAAATAGTGTATATTAAGGTCATAATCGTTTAACCTTCCCATCCACCTGGCGATTCGACGACTATGAGCGGCACATGTTGATAGAAACAACAAGGCACGATGGTCCGTCCTGACAGTTACGGTACGTCCATACAGTATCGTGTGAAACTTTTTTAAAGCCCACACCAACGCTAGAGCCTCCTGCTCCGTGGTGGGATAGTTTCGTTCTGCAGGTTTTAACGAACGGCTAATGTACGCGATGGTGTACTCCGTGCGGAGTTTGTCCTTGTCCATTTGGAATAATCGAGCTCCGATACCTACCGTGGAGGCATCGGTTTCCAGACCGTATGGTAACTCGGCGTTGATAAGGAAGAGTCTTTCCGCCTCCCTAAACGCTTTTTTGGTCATTTCGAAAGCTCTCTCGTGGTCTGAGTTCCAGTGGAACCTGGCCCCTTTGTTCAGCAATAACTCCATGGGACGAATGCTTTCGGTTAACCTCGGTACGAACCGACGGTCCCAGTTGACCAGGCCAAGGAAACTTTGCAATTGTTTTTTGGATCTTGGACGAGGGAAAGCTTCGATCGCTGCCGTTGTCTCCTCAGTCATTTTGATCTGGACAGTGGAAATGTCGTGTCCTAAAAATTGCACAGTCGGCGTCAGAAATTTGCATTTTTCTTTGTTAAGCTTGACTCCGAGTTGTTGAAGAACCTCAAACAGATCTTCCAATTGTCCCACGTGATCGTTGACGGAGTTGCTAGCGACCAATATATCGTCCAGGTAAATTATGATATTAGGTCTCAAATGTGGGACCTTGTCGAAGATTTGGTCCAGCGCTCTGCTAAATGACGCGCCAGCTGTCTTCAAGCCAAAAGGCATCCTGAGATACACGTAAGTTTGTCTCTCAAAGATGAATCCGGTATATTTTATGGATTCCGGGTGCATAGGCACCTGCCGATACGCTTGGCTTATATCAAGCTTGGTGTAGATCCTTTTATCGTCTATCCTAGCCAGAATTTCATCGATAGACGGTGGTTGAGCATGGTCCGCCTTGGTGATTGCATTCACCGCTCTCGCATCCAGGCATAACCGTATTCCACCTTTAGGTTTTTCCACAACCACCATGGAGTTTACATATTCGGTAGCCATCTTCTTAACGACTCCGCCTTTCTCCATTCCTTGGACGATTTCTCTGGCCTCGGCGAGGTGTTTATGAGGTACCGGAAACTTAGCCGGTTTCGGTGGTTTGCTCTTGGTAACTTCGATTTCGTGATGGTAGTTTTTTATGAGTCCTAACGACCCGTCTAACAGCGATGAGTATCTTGTTAATAAATCAGTCAGTTTGTCTCTGGTCAAGTCGTCTATCTCTTGCGGAGGTTCCGTCACGACTCTAGGGTTTTCCTTATCTTCAACGTCGTCGTGAACCTTGTCCGTCCTCGTTATTTGACCTAGTGACTTCGAGGGTACCGACTGAGCTCGCAGTTTCATGCTTATACCATCTTTGTCGCTGTATATTACCTCGGCTGAATGAGCCTTTAGGAAATCTGTTCCTAAAATGAGGCTGGGCATCTGAGCCTTTACCACATAAAACGAGTGGTCGGTTTCCAACCATGCATCATCCATAGTGTGCGATCGAAGTTGCAATAATACTCTTTCTTGGGCCAAGCCGACCTTTTTATCAAACGGCCCCGTAATCGTCAGCTGGTTAATTTTAGCCGTGGGATAAAATCCATGTTTCGGTTTTTCCAAGTTCAGGTCCTGTGTCAAATGATGAGTGAAATCATCCAAAGTGACCGCGATATTACCGACACAGCGGCGCCTGTATCGATCAACGCCGTCGTCGGCCATTCATGAGATAAATACACTAAATGCACCTTCCAGGTGGGTCTTTTCTCAGGCGATGGTAATAATTTGACCATTCTTTGGTCCAACGTAGGTTCCACGTTGCCTTCTTCCTCCATTATGGTGAATGCCGCTATCGGCTTCCCTTTTTCACTTCTGGGACTAGAATCCCTAACCTTAGACTCCTGAGGTTCCTTTTTGATGGCCTTTTCATAAGATGGTGAATTGGAGCGCTGGAATGACCTTTTGGTGGATCTCTGCGAAGTGGAATTATCCCTAGGCCTGGTTTGTCCATCCTGACTCCCCGGTTTCCTGGATCGATCTTCTGAGTACGTATTCGCCTTCGAGTAGCGAGTACTCGGACCAGCATCACTCCGGTACGGTGGACGGCCTGTCCTTCCTTCGTAAGATTGCGTCCTCCAATCTGTCGTGTCACCCCATCTAGTCGCTCGATGCACCTCCTGTTTAATGCTCTGCCGTTGGGCTTCATTTTGAGCGTTGACCTCCAGGTTGTCTAGAAATCGTGTTAAGTCGTTGACCGAAACGAAGTTCGACTTAAGAATTTCGGCCTTTACATCCGGACTGAAGTGTCCCGCTATCGACTGTAAAAAGTCCTCATCGGGTATCGGCGAATTGGTAAGTCGCGACTCTTGATATATTCTTTGAACATAATTAGCCATGGAGCCGTCTTTCCGGGCGTTAAAACTCCCCATATATATATTTTGATGGAGTTGATGTTGCCGCGCCGGGCCCCAATATTTGGCTCGAAATTCGAATCGCGCTGTGTGCCAATCAGTAAAGCCGAGTATCCCCCACCATGTTGCAGCGTCGCCTGTGAGGCAGTTACCAAATTGGTAAATGTACTCGTTATTAGAGTAACCATCATGTTCCGCTATGGTTTCGAAACGTTGCAGGAAAATCATGGGATGCATTCTATCGGACATTCCTGAGAACTTTAAGGCGGCTGATGGATACGCCGGCGCCCCTCTACACGATCTTGGACAAAAGTGTTCTCTTTCACCGTGTTCCCTGTCTCTAGCTACGGTGTCTCTATTCATGGTACGAGGTATCGCTCCTCGCGATCTAACGGTTTCTTCGTGCTGTTCCATGGCTATTCCGTGGCTCACCTTTGTTTCTTCCTGGTGTTCACCTGAATCACCTGGCTGGTACCTCGTTCCAGATCGAGTCTGAGAAGGGTGTACCTCCTTAGGAACAGGAGTTCTAGCGAACGTCTTGGTTCTGCCAAACGCACTAACCGATCCTGTAGCGACTGGAGATTTCGCGGGTTCTTGAGGTGTTTTCGCGGGTATCATATCTTTAGTCTCACCCCTAATTATTATTTGTCTCAGGTCGAAGATAATTGGGATTAGGATATACTACGAGATATTTAAGGTCTCGCAATTAATCCCAGTTTAAAATGAAACGAACAGGTCGAATAAAAAAATCACGGTGAGTTCTTTCTCACCACGTCGCGTCGTCTGTATATATTTTGCCTTAATATTAACCAATTTCTTAATCTACCTTATAAATACTGTCACCTTTGGTCTTACACGTTCTCCCACAGTGGTTCGGAAATCCTTTACCATTCGAGGTAAGTATCAGTGTTTACTGTCGGAATTATCAATACTGTTACGTCGCGTTTCTCGTATTTTCCTCTCACATCGACTGATTTCAGGTTACCGTGCGATTAAGCAAAGCGTCCTAACTTTTCTACGAACAACCGGTCAAAGTAATCCGCGAAAGTATAAGAGTCGATTCTGCGGCACGTGGGTGAAAGGTCTCCTCTCACCACCGACTACCACGCTTGGATGGAGGCTTAAATTCAACGGCCGGTGAAAACCGTGCAAAGTTATTCGACGTAGACGTACGAATCCGTTTTACTGACGTTAATATTATCTTTACCGACTGCGGAGATTGTGCCAAAGTGAACTGTTTATCACGCGACTTAAATCTATCTTACGTATCCGCTTTACGTATGTGTATATATATATTTTCGATGTGCCCGTTTGCGTCACTTTTTTGATCCGTTATTCCTTCCTGTTGGTCGACCGTCCTGTCACGGTCGCCATGTAAGTGTGTTCATGTAAGTGTAAGGGAGAGAGTGACAGGAGTGTGGAGTCAGGCGTGTGGAATGTGTTGTTACTTATTCTTTTTGATCGTGTTCGAACTGACTGGCAGGTTTGATATAAACATGTGTGACCGGAGGTGAATCTACTTCAGAAATTCTTTATTTTGAACCTCACTGTCTATGGTCGTACCTGCTGACTACGCTTGGTACCACACTTGGTACCTTGCTTGGTACCACTCTTGGTACCTGCACCACGCTTGGTACCTGGACCACTCTAGGTTCCTGCATTTACCACACTTTTGAGGTTAAGGACCTCACCCTTGCTGCCTGTTAGCTGAAAACTGAAAAACGAAGTATTTTGACAGACTTGGTGTCCTTCGACGGTCGCCACCTTATTTTTACGTGGAACATGGAAACCCGTACGTTCGTTCTTACGATTTAACAACGAGCAGATAAGTTTACTATTTCCGAACAGGCTCGGCCGCGGAACGGTAGGGACGCAGCCAGGAAGGAATATCACCGTGAATGAACTGAATCACTTATTGTAGTCACAAAATAATAATTGGCTTTAATAATATAAATGAATACACGGTGAATTACAATTTGAATGTTTGACGCGTGCGCAGTACACAATCAGTACTGGTCTCGTACCATGCGTCTCGGAAATGCGTTATTGTAATCTAATTACGATCGGATATAATTCGTGAGCGCGGAACGAAACACGTCGAAGACGATCTAGCGAAATAATACAATATATAGTAATAATCATGCGACGCTTACAAGCTCGGCTACTGCCCTTTTCAGCCGGTCGAATGGCCGCTCGCTTCGGTTAGCCGGTGCGTCGCCGCTAATCGTCGTGCCTAGGAGGTCGGTCTCCTCTCCTCCCGGGTGGAGCTGGTAACGGGTGCGACCCGGACTCTCTTCTCTTTCTCTCGGAACACGCTTCACTCCCGACGCACGCGAGATCACTCGGTTTACGCGGGTTTTGCTCGAGAGCTCGTGAAAGATGGCCGCCCGATGCCACCGTCCAGAGCAGAGTGACTTCTCTCGCCTTCTTCTTCGTTTGCTCACGTAACGCCACTAGCGCCCTCTACATACCTTCGGAACCTCCAATTAATCTGTTTTACCGATCCATGCTTGGTAACCATGGTCCCTACTTGGTGCTAGTGATTTTTTTTAAAGTCAGGATCTCTTTTTCCTGCTTGATTAAGGGATAATGGGTCGGTGCGGTTAGGTTGAGTTTGGTTAGGTTGTGACCGGACCCGGATCAGCGATGTTCGGATCCGACGTGGGACGAAGCGATGGTAGCTCGCTGTCCCGACCGTGCGCCTGATCCCTCTAACCGCTTCGTCTTCAGCTTTGCCCCCTCGGCACCCTTTCCTGTCGGTCGCCACCCTATTTTTGATTATCTCACAAAGTGTTAGTGTCGGAGAACAGGGAAGCTCCGAGTAACTGCCGGTGACTGGAGTCTGTCCGCCTGTTTTTCTTCTATCACGGAGAACAGAGGAAAACTCCGGGAATCCAGCGACTAGACTCTCAGTCGGGCAATGATCCGAAGATACAGCTTCGCCGTCTCTGGACGATGCTCTCCGCAGCGCTGTGTAAATAGGAGGGTAGGTGGGTTTAGCAAAGACTCACTCTGTCCTAGTCTCCTCTGGATAGATGCTCTCAACAGCTCCGTAGCTCCTTTTCTTTGTCTGTCTCGAGGCTTCTTGCTCGCTGATGCTCGCTCGCGTCCGTCTCTCGAGCCGCTTCTCGCAACAATGCCCGGCTCCCTCGCGAGATCGCGCGAGTTCCCCCCGTTGTCTCCCTGTTTTTTTCACCTCCCTCTCGGACGACCACTTTTTTCACGCGCTTTCCGTTGCGCAATCCTTTGTCCTCGCGCGACAATTTGCGTCGTAGGAACCTCGCGTGCTTTGTCCTCGCGGTCGTCACCCTTCGTCCCCCCTCGCCCACCCGCGCCCAAACCCGCATACATATCCGTACGGCAAAACGAGCGCTCGACAATAGGAACGAGCGCTCAACAATTCCGCGCGTTCGCTCCAGTCTAAGGAAACGAGAATGATCGACTTGGAAACGCCGAGTACAAGGAAATACACCATATCCAGTCGAAACCGCGTCGACCATACTCGACCAGCTATGGTGAAGCTCCAGACCATACACGATGCGATATGGTACTGGGCTGAAAAACCCGGTATGGTCGAATTTCTTCTCGCTCCTCCTCCGGCCATGAATCAAGCGCGCCACCTCATTCGAGGGGCTTATCGCTCTTCACCGTGCGCGCTCGCACTTGGCGCGCCGTGGGAACGGCAACGAGGCCGGCACGGAAACATGCGCGAGGCAGCTCGCTCGCTCAAAATGGCGAGCGGGGAGTAGACCGGAGGCGGGTAGAAGGGAGTGCATGGCAAGTGGGAAATGGCCGAGTAGGCGGGAGAGTAGTGTTAGGAAGATGTCTGTACACATATATAAAAATGCGCGGATGCGAGAGGGTATCTCAAGGAGAATAGGAGGAAGGCACAGCCAGGCATATAGCCGTGAGAATGCAAATAGATATTGCGAGGCATATAGCACGAGGCTGGTCAAGGCAAAGCTCCTCAGAACTTCCGCTCATCATCGGAGAAGGAAGGTAGTAGGTGGGAAGGAAGGTAGTGTTAGACGTATACAGGAGCGGGTAGGAAGGTGGTGTTAGGCGAGGCAAGACTCCTCCGAACTTGAACTCATCATCGGAGTAAATTGGCGATGCGCCGCACTGTGCCACCCCACGACGAGCTACCGCTCAGCGCTAACAATCTCATCGTTATCCTTGCCAACCGCCGCTAACACGGCGCTGCTCTCAACAACGCGTTCGCGTTTGTACAAAAAGAGGCAAATCAAAATGCAAAAATGAATGCGAAAAGAAACAATATGCGAAAATTGTAAGATTAATAACGCAGTCCCGCTGACGGTCGCGGTCGACGTCTGTCCCTCTTCTCACAGTATCAACGAGGGAGAATTTCACTCTGCGCGTGGACGCGTGAATCTCAATTTTCTCTCCTTTTTCCCGTATATGTGAATAACATTGAAACGATTAACAAATCATAACTAATAGTTAAAAATTTTTTCTTTTTCTTTTCCTTCTCCAATTTTCTCTCCTTATATATATTTTTTTTTCTTTTTCTTTTTTCTTTTTTTTTTCCTTTTAAATATTTTGAAGCAAACTGTAAATATACGAATCCGTTGTGAAAATAAGTCTACATGGATATATGTGTACAACGGAAAGACACCTGTCATCCTCCTAAGACGCGCGCTCAATCGGAAGAAACACGATTACTCACTCGCTTCTTCATCGCGCTGCTGCTTCTCTTGCAACCAGGGCGGCTGCACCATGCCCCCGCTCATTCCCTGAGTCGAGGGAAAGCCTGCTTCGACGTCGGGGTCGACTTCGCTCGCTCGAGCGTCTTCGCGACCGACGACGATCGATTCGTCGACTAGAACTCTGACCGAGTCGCTAGATTTCGCCGACTCGTCGTCGGCGTCAACCGGAACGTCGACGATCGCTCCCGTATCCGTGATGAAGCGACGCGAAGACGAAACCGGCGTAAGGGTGATCGAGACGAAGGGAACGGGTTTGGTTTCCTCTCGTCCGCTCGTCGACTCACCCTTGGTAGCGGCAGCGGGCCCCGGTGTGGTGGATGAGGAAGACCGCTCCCCGATGAGCGTCCGAATCGGGGCGCTTGTCGAAGCCGAATCGGAGGATTCTTTCGTCCTCCTGGCGGCGCTCTTGAATTTTAGTCTGGCGGATGCTCCCTTGCCCATCTTGGAGGATGAATCTAGCTTCACTTCTGGGCTGGCCTCCCGTTTTTCCGTTTTCGGCTCGACGGCCGAAGACATCGGTGCTTCAGCAGTCGACGCTTCCGTTCCTACCGGTTCGACGCTTGTTTTCTTCTTCTTCTCCTCGCGAACTCTCGAGTTCGCTTCGGTTTCGATCTCTTCGTCCGAAGAATCCATCAGCATGTGGATTCTCTTTCTCTTGGATAATTTGTATCTTTCCAATTCCCTGGGAGTCCAGGTCTTGTACTGACCCCCCTGTTTCTCGGTCGAGGAATCGTTTTGATGTCTACGTACGGTTCCCCGCTCTTCTTCACTCTGCTCACCGGTGAAAACAAGTCGGTGGCCGATCTTCCACTAGTCGACGGTTGAGGCGATCCACTTATGTTCGAGCGATCCGTCGGCGGTTTCTTACCGTCGCGGACCGTGTACGTAGCGTTCAGTCGCTCGTCCGTTGCTTTTCCTCCGGTGCGTCCGGCGCTCGAGGTCCCCCGAGAGAGTGGAGGTTCGCCGACGCATTCCTGGGTTAGTGCGATTAGTTTCCTCATCGCTTCTAGTTGGCGCCTTTTTCTCTCAGTTTCTCTCTCGATTTTGCGTAGATTCGAGCGCAATGTTTCCCTCAATTCGGACTCTTGACGACGAACGAAATCCCTTTCCTCTCTGGCTTCATTCGTTATTCTCTCGAGGTCTCTCAAAGACGCGCTTCTCGTCCGCGACCTCGATCGAGATCTCCGGCTTGATCGCCACCCGCTCCCCTCTCCGGTTCCTCCCGTTCCTTTGTCGGACGACATCCCGGTTCCCTCCTCGGATCGAGACCTAGGGATGGAAAGACGTTTTTTCAGAGTTACGCTCGTGGAAAGTGGGACGGAGGAATCCGCGGCGCGCGCTGGATTCGTCGTTGAATCCGCGAAAGAGGGGACGGAGTCTGAGAAGAATTTACAAATTTCTTCAATCAGCTCTCGACGACGGCGACGGTATCGAACCTCGTCGTCGAGGTCGTCCGGAAGTTCCGGGTCGAGAGTGAGAAACCAGTCGTCTGTTGTCAGGCTGTCGCGGTGCGCTCTCCTCCATCGGGCGCTCGGTCTCGAGCTCGAGAGCCATTCGTCGCAGTCTAGCGGCTCGAGATCGAACCGATTTTTCCGGTAAACGATGCCGTTGCGGAGTTTGACTCGACCTCTCTCGTTCGAGGCGGAAGAGCCGGAGCTCCATCTCGGCGACTCTCCGCTGAATCGACCATCGTCGGTGTCCCCGCTCGTCGAGTCGAGGAAGGACGAACGATCTTCGTCTCCCATCATCGAACATTCGCTGTCCGTGAGGCCGACGTCCACCGCTTCTCCGAGTTCCGGTTCGACGCCCCAGCCGTTGGTGTTTTGGTTGTCCGATGAGTCGCGACTTCCCCTCACGCGAGAGACTTCCGCGTGAAAGGCGCCCACGCCGAGGCTGTTTCCGGAGAAACGCGGATTCCGGCCCCCGCTGACGGGCGATTGGCCCGTGACCGCCGTCGTCCGTTGGCACTCGTCGACGGTTCGCGAAATTAACGCAACGAGTTGCCAATCGATGCGCAGTGCAGGGCTGCAGTGGGCGACTCGAGCGACCGGCGCGTCATTCGCGCTCTCACCCAGGCGCTGACCGGAAACCTGAGAAGGAAAGGAAGGGTGGGTTAGTTCGCGCGACGCTCTTGGCTTCTCCTCACGCGAAGACCATCGGCCCGATCTCTTCTTCTTCTTCCTCTGCGCCCCCGCTGTAGTCAGGGTGGAAGGAATGAACTCGGAAGATGAACCAGTTTCAGGTTTGTGCGCTCCGATTCCGATGGCAGAGATGTTTTCGCGAGGATCAGGGGGATCGTCCGCGTGGAACCGCGGGGTGTCCAGAATCCCCGCGCAAGTACGCGGCGAATCCTCATTCTCCTGCGATGCCGTTCCTTGTGTTTTCGGAGAGGCGAGCAGGTAGGTTGGTTTAGAAGTTTCCTCCCCTTTCCAAATCTTCCCGTAATTTTCTTCTTCGCACTGTCGCTTGGTTTCCACACTGCCATCCGGTTCATCTCTCGGACGTTCCTCCGCGAAACTCGGATCGCTCGAAAAAAAGACGTAGTGGACCGACGGACCCGACGAATCGGCCGCCTCATCTATCGCGGCGGATCCCCACGTCGAGGTCTCCGGTTCGTCCACTCGATCCCGAGAAGCTTCTCGCTCCTCGTCAAATACCTCCTCCGACCCCGATTCGATATCGCGACAGTCGCGCAATAAAGCTTCTCGGTGAGGCCTGAGTCGACGGGAGTTTGCTATCCCAGCCGATTCTCCGCTGTCCACCCATTGCAAGGAGTAGACGTTTTCTTTGGGAATATCCGTTATTCTGAGCGGTCCCTCGTACAAAGGATATAGCTTCTTGGTTGTCCCGCGATCGGCGGAACTCAACTTGTACACTCTTCGCCATACGAGGGTTCCGATTCTGTAGATCGGTGCTGTGAGCCTCTTGTCGGCTTGCGCTTTGCGCTTTCTGGCCGATCGCGCTAGACGCAACGTCGCGTACTCCACGCGCGACCGTCTGCTCTCCTCGCTGTAGTCCGCCTCCGGAAGACCTCCGCGCGGGAGCAGCTCTTTCGGTAGCATCCTTAGATTAATCCTGCCCGTCTCCCGAATATGCCTCGAGTCGTACCATGAGGAATCGCGTTCCAGCGAGATCGGCGCGAGTCCGGTGGAGGCGTGAGTCGTAAGATTCAAGACCGCCTCGATGCGAGGAATCGCTCCGGACCACTCGGCTTGCCTCCGATCCGTGGAATACGCTCTGAGCGCTCTCCCGATCTCCCGCATCACTCTCTCGACCGGATTTGCCTGCGGGTTGTACGGAGCTGTTCTTTTGCACTCGCAATTATTGCGGCGCGCGAAATCGCGCCAGCGTTGCGTTTTGAACTGCCCTCCGCAGTCGGTGAGAAGCGTCCGAGGAACGAGTCCTCGTCTGCGAAAATAGTGATCTTGCAACGCTTCGATTATCGTTTCCGCTTTTTGATCCCTAATAGGATACAACGCGGTGAATTTTGAGAAGACGTCCATCACGACGAGAACGTATACGTATCCCTCGGGCGAACGCGGCAGCGGTCCGAATAGGTCGATGGATACTCGAAGACCGATTTCCCCCGGCATGTCGAAGTATTCGACGCCCACCGTGGGCCGCGTGTACCATTTGGTAGCGATGCATGTGGAGCACGACGCGACTACGTCGCGGGTTAGTTTGTTTAGAGAGGCGATATCGAACAAGGACCCCGCAAAGTGCGCGACCTTGTCCGTACCGAAATGAACGAGATATCTGTGAATCTTGGCGATCAAGTTCCACGCGTATTCCCTCGGAACGACGATTCGGTCCGCGTCCCTCCCGACGCGACGTCTCACGAGGCCGTATCGCCAAGTGTACCTCTCCGGATGCAACCTGCGCTTTTCGCGCAGATCCTCAGAGGCCTCCTGGGCTCCTCTGATCCAGACGATCCATTCCGCCGGATCGTTCTCCTCTCACGGATCCGCTCCCAGGGCGCCGACCGGGGTAGATGTCCCCTCTTCGTCACGCGTCGCTCGGTTGTTCCGGTTGTCTCCGCTGTCCGGATCGCGTCTCTCGGTTTCCGCCGGCTCTCCGACGGGATAGCGACTCAGCGCGTCCGCGACGACGTTGACGCGCCCGGGGAGATAGCGGATCTCCAGGTCGAAACCCGACAAGGTGTCCATCCATCGTGCGATTCTGCGACTGTGTATCGCGCGCGTTGAGAGGAAAGTGAGCGCGCGATGATCCGTTCTTACCCTTACGCTTCTTCCGTACAAAACAGTATAAAATTTTTTCAGAGCCTACACCAGCGCGAGCGTTTCTAGCTCGGTTGTGGGGTAATTTTTCTCGGCGTCCTTGAGCGATCTGCTCACGTAGGCGATCGTGTACTCGCCGTATTCCTTGTTACGCGACGTCTCCGCGGTGTTTCGCCCCTTCGGTTCGGATGAATATTGAAAGAGTCTGGCGCCGATCCCGACGTTGGAGGCGTCTGTTTCCAAACCGAAGGGAAGTTTCGGATCGATGAGGAAGAGTCTGTTAGCTTGAGAGAAAGCCTCCTTGGTAGCGAGAAAAGCTCGTTCCATGTCCCAATTCCAGCGGAATTTGCATCCTTTGGCGAGCGCGAGCTCCAAGGGACGGGTTAGTTCGGTTAGACGAGGGACGAATCTTCTGTCCCAGTTCGTCAGCCCGAGGAAAGCCTGTAGTAGCCTTTTGGAGGAAGGGCGGGGAAAAGCGAGAATCGCTCGCTTCGTTTCCTCCGTCATCTCGATTTGAACGGTCGAGAGATCGTGTCCGAGGAACTTGATTCTCGAGGACAAGAATCGGCACTTGTCGCCGTTTAATTTCACTCCGGTGTCCGAGAGAGCCTGAAAGAGGTCCCTCAGATGCGACACGTGTTGCTCCGGCGTGTCGCTGCATAGGAGTAAATCGTCGAGATAAATCAAAATGTTTCGTCTGAGATGCGGCACACAGGCGAGAGCGCGCTCCAGCGCTCTAGTGAACGAGGCTCCTGCGGTTTTCAGACCGAAGGGCATTCGCTTGAAAGCGTAGGTCTGGCCGTCGAATAGGAAACCCGTGTATTTTACCGATTCCGGATGCATCTCGACCTGCCAGTAGGCCCGGCTGACGTCCAACTTGCTGTAAATTCTCTTGCTACCCACGCGGGCGAGGATCTCGTCGATCGACGGGGGTTGGGCGTGGTCCGCTTTGGTAAGTTGGTTTATAGCCCGAGCGTCGAGGCAGACTCTGATACCGCTGCCGTCGGGCTTTTCCACCACCACCAGCGAATTTATGTATTCGGTGGAGACCTTGGCCACGACCCCGAGCTCCTCCATTTTTCTCACGTAAGCCCTCGCTTCGTCGAGGTATTTGTGGGGAATCGGAAATTTGGCCGGCTTTTTCGCCGGTTTGCCCCCTTCTCTCACCTCGATCACGTGCTTGTATCCGCGTATCAGGCCGAGGGATCCGTCGAGCAGCGACTCGTAGCGTCGCAGCAGTTTATTCAATTCGTTTCGAGCTCGGTTCCACGCTCCCGGTCCCGCATCTTTCGAGTCTGTCACCACCTGCTTCGAGAGCCTCGCGTCGCGGTAGCTATCCGCGTGAGTGCGTCTTGTTCCGGACGACGCTACAGCCACCGCGGTATTCGCGCGAGCACCCTCCCCGCCGAAAAGGGGCTTTTCCTCAACGACCGAGCAGGATCGTATCGTTAGTTTGACTCCGAGATCCTTTTCGAAAGCGACACTCGCGGAAAAAGTCTTTAGGAAATCCATGCCAACGATAACGAAGGGCATGGACGCTTTGACCACGAAGAAGGAGTGATCGAATTCTATCGCGACCCCCGCGTCCGAACGCGTTCTCAGTTTGAGCAAGACCTTCTCCTTGCTCGTCGCGATCCTCTTGTCGAACGGCCCCGTGATGTCGACGCGTTGAATTCGCACCCTGGGAAATTATCCCGATCTTGGATCCGATCTGGTGCGAGATTTGGCCTCAGACTTGGCTGCTTCTTCGTACGCAGCTCTGCTTCGCGGAGGTGTGGATAGTGGTGGGGGCGCGGGATCGGCCCTCCTAGCGAGGAAATACTCGAAATCTAGGAGAATGCTCTCGGGTACCACCGAGACGGCCGCCCCAGTGTCCAGCAGGGCCACCACCGGCCAAAGGCTCGACTCCCGCGCGATGTCGAGCCGCCAGAATGGCCGCTCTTCCGCGGTCCACCCCATAGAAATGGAGTGCTCTTCCGGCGCGAGGCTCTTCCGACGCGTCACTGATTTGGTGACTGCACCCAGGGCCGATATCGGCCTGCCGCTCATCCGCTGTCGCCTACCTCCCCTCGATCCGTTTCTTTCTCCCGCGCACGACGTTCCCGGAGAGGTCGCTCTCCCGAGCGATCCGTCTCTCTCTTCGCGAGAATCTCTGTTGGTTGTTGTGCTTCTCGATGACTCGTAAGACACTCTCTTGCGCGGAGCTGGCGGCGGAGACCGCGATCGATGCCGCGGATCCCGCCTCCCTTCGGAAGTTGGGTCATTCCTCGATGAATCTCTAGTCCTATGTTCGTCCCTCGACCAAGTTGCCTCGTATCTCCTCTGCGGAGGCGATCCGGTGGACCGTCGTACCTGTTCGGAGTGGAAGACCTGGCGCGAGGGAATGCGTAGCTGGACCCTTGACTCTGTCGCGACGAGAAGAATGGATATCGGCGCAGTTCCCTCGGTGGGATAGTCTCCTTTTCCGGTTCCCTGAAGGAAACAGCCTGTGCTTCGAAGAAGTCTCTCCGAGCTCTCATTCTCTGCGAGGCGGTTAATTCGGCGAGATCCATTTCGTCGAGAAGCTCGACGAGGTCGGCGACACTGCTCGTTTTGAACTTTTTAATTTCGCTCTCGACAGCAGAGTCGAAGTGAGCGGCGATCGCCCTGACGAAGTCTCTCTCCGGCAGGGGATGGTCGGTTAGTCTAGACTCCATGTACGTCTTCTGCACGTAGCACGCCATGGAACCGTGCTCCTTGGGCGCGTATCGGCCCAGGTAGATATTTTGGCAGAGCATATGCTGCCTGGTCGGTCCCCAGTATTTGCGTCTGAACGCTTCCCTCGCGATGGACCACCGCACGTGAGCGGAGATGGCCCACCACGCGGCGGCATCCCCGGTGAGACAGTTGCCGAAGTAATAGAGAGTCTCGTCGTTGTCGAATCCCTCGTGGCGGGTGATTCTCTCGAATTTGTCCAGCATCACGATCGGATGCGTTCTGTCTTCCATACCGGAGAATTTTATTCCCGCCAAGAGGTCGAGAGACCCGCCGGAGCGGTGATGAATAATCCTGGTCGTCGTCGTCTGAATAGGCGGGGGCGTCGGAAGAGATCTCGCTTCGTCCATCGCTGCTGCACACGCGTTCACGTCTCCTCCCTTTCTCGACGATCGCGACTCTCGGTGGGATGGTCCCGGTCGGCCGAAACGGATCTCTGTTTCGCGACGAGGCTAGTCGAGGCCTCGCTGATCGTACCGGATTCCCGGTCCATGGCCTCGCGCGCCGTCGAATCCATCTCGCGCTCGATGGGACGAAAGACTCTACCCGATCGCGTGTGCGACTCCATCGACGGCGGGTTGGGGCCAGGGGGTGGAGTTCTCAGCACGCGACCAGAACTCCCGAAGGGCCCTTGCACCAGCGGAGTCTCCTCCGCGCCGAGTTCACCAGTACCCGCCGGCTGCATCCCGATATGACGCGACACCGCACTCAGTCTCGAGACTCTTTCCGTTCGAGTCGCAAGCACGCTCAACGCCGCGATCCCGCTTTTTAGAGTATCCCGCGCGCGCACGCGGCCCTGCTGGACCTGCTGGACACTGGGGCGGCCGTCTCGGTGGTACCCGAGAGCATTCTCCTAGATTTCGAGTATTTCCTCGCTAGGAGGGCCGATCCCGCGCCCCCACCACTATCCACACCTCCGCGAAGCAGAGCTGCGTACGAAGAAGCAGCCAAGTCTGAGGCCAAATCTCGCACCAGATCGGATCCAAGATCGGGATAATTTCCCAGGGTGCGAATTCAACGCGTCGACATCACGGGGCCGTTCGACAAGAGGATCGCGACGAGCAAGGAGAAGGTCTTGCTCAAACTGAGAACGCGTTCGGACGCGGGGGTCGCGATAGAATTCGATCACTCCTTCTTCGTGGTCAAAGCGTCCATGCCCTTCGTTATCGTTGGCATGGATTTCCTAAAGACTTTTTCCGCGAGTGTCGCTTTCGAAAAGGATCTCGGAGTCAAACTAACGATACGATCCTGCTCGGTCGTTGAGGAAAAGCCCCTTTTCGGCGGGGAGGGTGCTCGCGCGAATACCGCGGTGGCTGTAGCGTCGTCCGGAACAAGACGCACTCACGCGGATAGCTACCGCGACGCGAGGCTCTCGAAGCAGGTGGTGACAGACTCGAAAGATGCGGGACCGGGAGCGTGGAACCGAGCTCGAAACGAATTGAATAAACTGCTGCGACGCTACGAGTCGCTGCTCGACGGATCCCTCGGCCTGATACGCGGATACAAGCACGTGATCGAGGTGAGAGAAGGGGGCAAACCGGCGAAAAAGCCGGCCAAATTTCCGATTCCCCACAAATACCTCGACGAAGCGAGGGCTTACGTGAGAAAAATGGAGGAGCTCGGGGTCGTGGCCAAGGTCTCCACCGAATACATAAATTCGCTGGTGGTGGTGGAAAAGCCCGACGGCAGCGGTATCAGAGTCTGCCTCGACGCTCGGGCTATAAACCAACTTACCAAAGCGGACCACGCCCAACCCCCGTCGATCGACGAGATCCTCGCCCGCGTGGGTAGCAAGAGAATTTACAGCAAGTTGGACGTCAGCCGGGCCTACTGGCAGGTCGAGATGCATCCGGAATCGGTAAAATACACGGGTTTCCTATTCGACGGCCAGACCTACGCTTTCAAGCGAATGCCCTTCGGTCTGAAAACCGCAGGAGCCTCGTTCACTAGAGCGCTGGAGCGCGCTCTCGCCTGTGTGCCGCATCTCAGACGAAACATTTTGATTTATCTCGACGATTTACTCCTATGCAGCGACACGCCGGAGCAACACGTGTCGCATCTGAGGGACCTCTTTCAGGCTCTCTCGGACACCGGAGTGAAATTAAACGGCGACAAGTGCCGATTCTTGTCCTCGAGAATCAAGTTCCTCGGACACGATCTCTCGACCGTTCAAATCGAGATGACGGAGGAAACGAAGCGAGCGATTCTCGCTTTTCCCCGCCCTTCCTCCAAAAGGCTACTACAGGCTTTCCTCGGGCTGACGAACTGGGACAGAAGATTCGTCCCTCGTCTAACCGAACTAACCCGTCCCTTGGAGCTCGCGCTCGCCAAAGGATGCAAATTCCGCTGGAATTGGGACATGGAACGAGCTTTTCTCGCTACCAAGGAGGCTTTCTCTCAAGCTAACAGACTCTTCCTCATCGATCCGAAACTTCCCTTCGGTTTGGAAACAGACGCCTCCAACGTCGGGATCGGCGCCAGACTCTTTCAATATTCATCCGAACCGAAGGGGCGAAACACCGCGGAGACGTCGCGTAACAAGGAATACGGCGAGTACACGATCGCCTACGTGAGCAGATCGCTCAAGGACGCCGAGAAAAATTACCCCACAACCGAGCTAGAAACGCTCGCGCTGGTGTAGGCTCTGAAAAAATTTTATACTGTTTTGTACGGAAGAAGCGTAAGGGTAAGAACGGATCATCGCGCGCTCACTTTCCTCTCAACGCGCGCGATACACAGTCGCAGAATCGCACGATGGATGGACACCTTGTCGGGTTTCGACCTGGAGATCCGCTATCTCCCCGGGCGCGTCAACGTCGTCGCGGACGCGCTGAGTCGCTATCCCGTCGGAGAGCCGGCGGAAACCGAGAGACGCGATCCGGACAGCGGAGACAACCGGAACAACCGAGCGACGCGTGACGAAGAGGGGACATCTACCCCGGTCGGCGCCCTGGGAGCGGATCCGTGAGAGGAGAACGATCCGGCGGAATGGATCGTCTGGATCAGAGGAGCCCAGGAGGCCTCTGAGGATCTGCGCGAAAAGCGCAGGTTGCATCCGGAGAGGTACACTTGGCGATACGGCCTCGTGAGACGTCGCGTCGGGAGGGACGCGGACCGAATCGTCGTTCCGAGGGAATACGCGTGGAACTTGATCGCCAAGATTCACAGATATCTCGTTCATTTCGGTACGGACAAGGTCGCGCACTTTGCGGGGTCCTTGTTCGATATCGCCTCTCTAAACAAACTAACCCGCGACGTAGTCGCGTCGTGCTCCACATGCATCGCTACCAAATGGTACACGCGGCCCACGGTGGGCGTCGAATACTTCGACATGCCGGGGGAAATCGGTCTTCGAGTATCCATCGACCTATTCGGACCGCTGCCGCGTTCGCCCGAGGGATACGTATACGTTCTCGTCGTGATGGACGTCTTCTCAAAATTCACCGCGTTGTATCCTATTAGGGATCAAAAAGCGGAAACGATAATCGAAGCGTTGCAAGATCACTATTTTCGCAGACGAGGACTCGTTCCTCGGACGCTTCTCACCGACTGCGGAGGGCAGTTCAAAACGCAACGCTGGCGCGATTTCGCGCGCCGCAATAATTGCGAGTGCAAAAGAACAGCTCCGTACAACCCGCAGGCAAATCCGGTCGAGAGAGTGATGCGGGAGATCGGGAGAGCGCTCAGAGCGTATTCCACGGATCGGAGGCAAGCCGAGTGGTCCGGAGCGATTCCTCGCATCGAGGCGGTCTTGAATCTTACGACTCACGCCTCCACCGGACTCGCGCCGATCTCGCTGGAACGCGATTCCTCATGGTACGACTCGAGGCATATTCGGGAGACGGGCAGGATTAATCTAAGGATGCTACCGAAAGAGCTGCTCCCGCGCGGAGGTCTTCCGGAGGCGGACTACAGCGAGGAGAGCAGACGGTCGCGCGTGGAAGTACGCGACGTTGCGTCTAGCGCGATCGGCCAGAAAGCGCAAAGCGCAAGCCGACAAGAGGCTCACAGCACCGATCTACAGAATCGGAACCCTCGTATGGCGAAGAGTGTACAAGTTGAGTTCCGCCGATCGCGGGACAACCAAGAAGCTATATCCTTTGTACGAGGGACCGCTCAGAATAACGGATATTCCCAAAGAAAACGTCTACTCCTTGCAATGGGTGGACAGCGGAGAATCGGCTGGGATAGCAAACTCCCGTCGACTCAGGCCTCACCGAGAAGCTTTATTGCGCGACTGTCGCGATATCGAATCGGGGTCGGAGGAGGTATTTGACGAGGAGCGAGAAGCTTCTCGGGATCGAGTGGACGAACCGGAGACCTCGACGTGGGGATCCGCCGCGATAGATGAGGCGGCCGATTCGTCGGGTCCGTCGGTCCACTACGTCTTTTTTTCGAGCGATCCGAGTTTCGCGGAGGAACGTCCGAGAGATGAACCGGATGGCAGTGTGGAAACCAAGCGACAGTGCGAAGAAGAAAATTACGGGAAGATTTGGAAAGGGGAGGAAACTTCTAAACCAACCTACCTGCTCGCCTCTCCGAAAACACAAGGAACGGCATCGCAGGAGAATGAGGATTCGCCGCGTACTTGCGCGGGGATTCTGGACACCCCGCGGTTCCACGCGGACGATCCCCTGATCCTCGCGAAAACATCTCTGCCATCGGAATCGGAGCGCACAAACCTGAAACTGGTTCATCTTCCGAGTTCATTCCTTCCACCCTGACTACAGCGGGGGCGCAGAGGAAGAAGAAGAAGAGATCGGGCCGATGGTCTTCGCGTGAGGAGAAGCCAAGAGCGTCGCGCGAACTAACCCACCCTTCCTTTCCTTCTCAGGTTTCCGGTCAGCGCCTGGGTGAGAGCGCGAATGACGCGCCGGTCGCTCGAGTCGCCCACTGCAGCCCTGCACTGCGCATCGATTGGCAACTCGTTGCGTTAATTTCGCGAACCATCGACGAGTGCCAACGGACGACGGCGGTCACGGGCCAATCGCCCGTCAGCGGGGGCCGGAATCCGCGTTTCTCCGGAAACAGCCTCGGCGTGGGCGCCTTTCACGCGGAAGTCTCTCGCGTGAGGGGAAGTCGCGACTCATCGGACAACCAAAACACCAACGGCTGGGGCGTCGAACCGGAACTCGGAGAAGCGGTGGACGTCGGCCTCACGGACAGCGAATGTTCGATGATGGGAGACGAAGATCGTTCGTCCTTCCTCGACTCGACGAGCGGGGACACCGACGATGGTCGATTCAGCGGAGAGTCGCCGAGATGGAGCTCCGGCTCTTCCGCCTCGAACGAGAGAGGTCGAGTCAAACTCCGCAACGGCATCGTTTACCGGAAAAATCGGTTCGATCTCGAGCCGCTAGACTGCGACGAATGGCTCTCGAGCTCGAGACCGAGCGCCCGATGGAGGAGAGCGCACCACGACAGCCTGACAACAGACGACTGGTTTCTCACTCTCGACCCGGAACTTCCGGACGACCTCGACGACGAGGTTCGATACCGTCGCCGTCGTCGAGAGCTGATTGAAGAAATTTGTAAATTCTTCTCAGACTCCGTCCCCTCTTTCGCGGATTCAACGACGAATCCAGCGCGCGCCGCGGATTCCTCCGTCCCACTTTCCACGAGCGTAACTCTGAAAAAACGTCTTTCCATCCCTAGGTCTCGATCCGAGGAGGGAACCGGGATGTCGTCCGACAAAGGAACGGGAGGAACCGGAGAGGGGAGCGGGTGGCGATCAAGCCGGAGATCTCGATCGAGGTCGCGGACGAGAAGCGCGTCTTTGAGAGACCTCGAGAGAATAACGAATGAAGCCAGAGAGGAAAGGGATTTCGTTCGTCGTCAAGAGTCCGAATTGAGGGAAACATTGCGCTCGAATCTACGCAAAATCGAGAGAGAAACTGAGAGAAAAAGGCGCCAACTAGAAGCGATGAGGAAACTAATCGCACTAACCCAGGAATGCGTCGGCGAACCTCCACTCTCTCGGGGGACCTCGAGCGCCGGACGCACCGGAGGAAAAGCAACGGACGAGCGACTGAACGCTACGTACACGGTCCGCGACGGTAAGAAACCGCCGACGGATCGCTCGAACATAAGTGGATCGCCTCAACCGTCGACTAGTGGAAGATCGGCCACCGACTTGTTTTCACCGGTGAGCAGAGTGAAGAAGAGCGGGGAACCGTACGTAGACATCAAAACGATTCCTCGACCGAGAAACAGGGGGGGTCAGTACAAGACCTGGACTCCCAGGGAATTGGAAAGATACAAATTATCCAAGAGAAAGAGAATCCACATGCTGATGGATTCCTCGGACGAAGAGATCGAAACCGAAGCGAACTCGAGAGTTCGCGAGGAGAAGAAGAAGAAAACAAGCGTCGAACCGGTAGGAACGGAAGCGTCGACTGCTGAAGCACCGATGTCTTCGGCCGTCGAGCCGAAAACGGAAAAACGGGAGGCCAGCCCAGAAGTGAAGCTAGATTCATCCTCCAAGATGGGCAAGGGAGCATCCGCCAGACTAAAATTCAAGAGCGCCGCCAGGAGGACGAAAGAATCCTCCGATTCGGCTTCGACAAGCGCCCCGATTCGGACGCTCATCGGGGAGCGGTCTTCCTCATCCACCACACCGGGGCCCGCTGCCGCTACCAAGGGTGAGTCGACGAGCGGACGAGAGGAAACCAAACCCGTTCCCTTCGTCTCGATCACCCTTACGCCGGTTTCGTCTTCGCGTCGCTTCATCACGGATACGGGAGCGATCGTCGACGTTCCGGTTGACGCCGACGACGAGTCGGCGAAATCTAGCGACTCGGTCAGAGTTCTAGTCGACGAATCGATCGTCGTCGGTCGCGAAGACGCTCGAGCGAGCGAAGTCGACCCCGACGTCGAAGCAGGCTTTCCCTCGACTCAGGGAATGAGCGGGGGCATGGTGCAGCCGCCCTGGTTGCAAGAGAAGCAGCAGCGCGATGAAGAAGCGAGTGAGTAATCGTGTTTCTTCCGATTGAGCGCGCGTCTTAGGAGGATGACAGGTGTCTTTCCGTTGTACACATATATCCATGTAGACTTATTTTCACAACGGATTCGTATATTTACAGTTTGCTTCAAAATATTTAAAAGGAAAAAAAAAAGAAAAAAGAAAAAGAAAAAAAAATATATATAAGGAGAGAAAATTGGAGAAGGAAAAGAAAAAGAAAAAATTTTTAACTATTAGTTATGATTTGTTAATCGTTTCAATGTTATTCACATATACGGGAAAAAGGAGAGAAAATTGAGATTCACGCGTCCACGCGCAGAGTGAAATTCTCCCTCGTTGATACTGTGAGAAGAGGGACAGACGTCGACCGCGACCGTCAGCGGGACTGCGTTATTAATCTTACAATTTTCGCATATTGTTTCTTTTCGCATTCATTTTTGCATTTTGATTTGCCTCTTTTTGTACAAACGCGAACGCGTTGTTGAGAGCAGCGCCGTGTTAGCGGCGGTTGGCAAGGATAACGATGAGATTGTTAGCGCTGAGCGGTAGCTCGTCGTGGGGTGGCACAGTGCGGCTCATCGCCAATTTACTCCGATGATGAGTTCAAGTTCGGAGGAGTCTTGCCTCGCCTAACACCACCTTCCTACCCGCTCCTGTATACGTCTAACACTACCTTCCTTCCCACCTACTACCTTCCTTCTCCGATGATGAGCGGAAGTTCTGAGGAGCTTTGCCTTGACCAGCCTCGTGCTATATGCCTCGCAATATCTATTTGCATTCTCACGGCTATATGCCTGGCTGTGCCTTCCTCCTATTCTCCTTGAGATACCCTCTCGCATCCGCGCATTTTTATATATGGGTACAGACATCTTCCTAACACTACTCTCCCGCCTACTCGGCCATTTCCCACTTGCCATGCACTCCCTTCTACCCGCCTCCGGTCTACTCCCCGCTCGCCATTTTGAGCGAGCGAGCTGCCTCGCGCATGTTTCCGTGCCGGCTTCGTTGCCGTTCCCACGGCGCGCCAAGTGCGAGCGCGCACGGTGAAGAGCGATAAGCCCCTCGAATGAGGTGGCGCGCTTGATTCATGGCCGGAGGAGGAGCGAGAAGAAATTCGACCATACCGGGTTTTTCAGCCCAGTACCATATCGCATCGTGTATGGTCTGGAGCTTCACCATAGCTGGTCGAGTATGGTCGACGCGGTTTCGACTGGATATGGTGTATTTCCTTGTACTCGGCGTTTCCAAGTCGATCATTCTCGTTTCCTTAGACTGGAGCGAACGCGCGGAATTGTTGAGCGCTCGTTCCTATTGTCGAGCGCTCGTTTTGCCGTACGGATATGTATGCGGGTTTGGGCGCGGGTGGGCGAGGGGGGACGAAGGGTGACGACCGCGAGGACAAAGCACGCGAGGTTCCTACGACGCAAATTGTCGCGCGAGGACAAAGGATTGCGCAACGGAAAGCGCGTGAAAAAAGTGGTCGTCCGAGAGGGAGGTGAAAAAAACAGGGAGACAACGGGGGGAACTCGCGCGATCTCGCGAGGGAGCCGGGCATTGTTGCGAGAAGCGGCTCGAGAGACGGACGCGAGCGAGCATCAGCGAGCGAGAAGCCTCGAGACAGACAAAGAAAAGGAGCTACGGAGCTGTTGAGAGCATCTATCCAGAGGAGACTAGGACAGAGTGAGTCTTTGCTAAACCCACCTACCCTCCTATTTACACAGCGCTGCGGAGAGCATCGTCCAGAGACGGCGAAGCTGTATCTTCGGATCATTGCCCGACTGAGAGTCTAGTCGCTGGATTCCCAGAGTTTTCCTCTGTTCTCCGTGATAGAAGAAAAACAGGCGGACAGACTCCAGTCACCGGCGGCAGTTACTCGGAGTTTCCCTGTTCTCCGACACTAACACTTTGTGAGATCATCAAAAATAGGATGGCGACCGACAGGAAAGGGTGCCGAGGGGGCAAAGCTGAAGACGAAGCGGTTAGAGGGATCAGGCGCACGGTCGGGACAGCGAGCTACCATCGCTTCGTCCCACGTCGGATCCGAACATCGCAGATCCGGGTCCGGTCACAACCTAACCTAGGTTTTAGTATGGTTAGGTTAGGTACAAAGTTCTTTCGAAGGAAGCAATCACGCGCAGTGCGAAATCCACTGAATTTGTCAAGTTTAGCGCTAGCGAAATCAGTTATGGTTCATGGTTTTCTCGCACCTATACAATTTGTCGTGCCGTGCAGACAACGGGACTTGGTACGTCGCGCTCTCACAGATGTTATATATGTGATGCTATCGATGTTATCCAAACAGTGCCACTTGTGGAAGTCTCGACTGTTATAATTCGTAATAAACGTATATACACTCAAACGCAAAAAACCCGGTACACTAAAAATTTGGGAAAAAATTACAAAATTTCAAATGATCATAACTTGGTAAATAATGAAGATACAAGTGATACAAGTGCTCGAACAGTTGTCGATGAGTACGATAGCTCCGACCGCTGATCATGCGCACCGGTGTTTGATGCGCGTTCAGAAACGTTCGCTCGGGTGCACACGGTGCGCTCTCGCGCATCAATCCGGTCGGCCACTGGGCGCTCAGCATGGGTAACGCGACGAAACGAAACACCGTGGTCAGACAGTCGTGTCTCGATAGACGCGCTCGCGCATCTTCCGTATCGATTCCACGCGCGGTCGCCTCTTCGCATTCCAATTCGTACCAATAAGCGATCTCGTGGAATTCGTTCAAGGCTGCTCGCAGAGAGACGCAAATGACGCGCGAGTCGGCGCCGGCTGTGGCGCAGTCGCACAACCTGCCGACAAAGTCGTCGCGTGCGACGACGCGGCAACGTTCGCACACGTAAGCTCGCAGTGACACTCGATGCTCGAACGTGACTCCCAGATTGTTGTCGTCCGTGTCGGGTTCGCTTTCTATCAGTTCTCGCTCGAATTCCACGGGCAAAGGACTCAGTTCGAGATTGATTCAATCCTCCAGCACCAGGGGGTAACGAATATTCGCGCTCAATAGAAGAGAGTCTTCGTAGCGAACAGTGCGATCCGTCGCCAAACAAGCCTTGAATTCGGACACGACGGTCGCGTCGTCGTCGGCATCGCAGTCTCCGATCAGACATCGAACGACGATCGTCGCCGGCGCGTCGTCTCTCGTTCGGCGAGAGATCGTGCGTCGTTCGGACGCGCCACCAGAAAGCCCCATGACGCGTTTTGCGATACACGAAACTCTCCAACGAGCCGTCCCATCGCCAGAATCGCTCGATCAGACCGCTCTGTCCCACGTTCACCGACAGAGAAAACACCAAACTGGTCTCTCGTTCGTAACGCACGTTTCGCTCGTTCCACAGCATCGTCGCGTCGCGCGTTTCGGAGCAAACGCTGCGAATGAAAAAAAACGGTGTTAGAGTAACGTACCGTCCGAACGAGGTCGAGAACTGACTGTTTATTCGCGATTCCAATCGATTGTGGACAAAGGAGTGAGATTAAGCAGGGAATCAATGCAGCGTCGACGGTGGTCAAATGTAGTATATTTCGACGTCCGGCTCCGAGTGAACAGCGACGCTCCACGACGCCGGCGGTCGCAACAGTTTTCGAGGCTCGGGCGGAACGATCAGCGTTACCTCTTTGTCGGAACAGCGAAGAGCTGCGAACGAAATGATCGACGGTGTGTGAAAAGACACCGCGCAATTTCGTTCTATCGAATCACGCACCTTCCGCCACGCTCATGCAGATCAATAGATGAACCAGATAGATGTGCCTGTAGTACACCGATCTGGCGCCCTGACACCGTAGATCCGACGGTTGCAGAGAATCCACTTGCGAGTAGACGAGTCCCGACGCATGCTCTATGTGGAACAGAATCTGAACTATGCAGTTCAGCGTCACTGGTCGCATTCCTCGTTCCCCCACGAAACGCGCGAACGAGGAGCGCGACGAGACACTGTCCGACAACGAAGCGTGAATGACGATGGGCGCGCTTCTGTTTTGAAAAAGTCCCAGGTCGGCCGATCGTTGATACCAATCGGCCCATTTCTTGTACACACCCGATCCGCGCGCCTGTTTGTTTATCTGACTCTTCAGACGACTCATCGGTATCTTCTTCGAAGCGACCGCGAACACCGACTTCAGAGCGCGCTCGAAGTGTTCGCCGAAGAAACTGTTCTCCTCGGATAGATCGGTATCGCACGATTCCAAAGCGCCGTAGATCTCTCGTTCCTCCGTAGAGGGCACCGACAGAAAGATCACTCGTTCGCCAGCGAGCCGTGACTCGTTCGAGACCATGTCGGCGTACATGAGATAACCGCGCAACGTTGGCGCCGCGACAGCGACGGCGAGTCGCGGCGTCAACGGCCCGGCAACAGCGGTCGGTTTCCGCTGAACAACGCACTTGGTCGTCGAGTTTCTTCGTATGGCTCGATCGATGGCCTGACTCAAGCCGCGACCGACCGTTCCGCCGTCGACTCGATTGCGACATCCGGTTCTCCACGAGGCGTTATCGAGACCCTCAATGACGAAAGCGGTTGGCCTCGATGACTGACTCGTCGTTCGCGGCCGACCGGCCGAACCGACAGTAAAGCGCGAGCCGGCGCGCGTACCATTCAACGACGCTCCGAGGAACATAATGTCGCAGTCGCAACAGTCGGTCGAGTCGTATCGATCGTTTCCTATTTGCGACGAACGCAATGAGACACCGACGACCGCACCGACAACGCCTCGATCGGCTCCCGACGATTCTCTTCTCTCTCGACGGTGAGTCAGTCCGTTATATACCGGATCTTTTTCGTCCAGTTGCCTACGGCGTATCTTGTTTCCGCTAACAACGCGTTACTAATTCACACAGGATACGATGTTGCTGCTGCGACGTGCGTCTTCATTGGATACTCTGGTTCGCTATCGGCCTCTTCGTCGCGACACTCACGATCGTTGGCCATGTTGTTCGATCTCATCGGGAGGAGCAACTTCGCGAGGAGGTGCGTAGCTCCGGTGTTCGTTTGGCGAATCAGGCCATGGAGAAATTTCGCAGCATAAGCAAAGCCGTGGAGGAGCGTCGACTCGAGAGCCAGATTCGCAACAGCGGTGACAAGATGATCGGCGAAACCACACTCGAACGCAGCGGCGGCGAAATCGCTATCGACGAGGGCGTAATCGACAACGCGGACGACGCGATAGATCATACCACGCGATAGCTCATACCACGCGCTCGCTCTTTCGTTCGATCGCTAATCGCGAAGAATCGCGAAACGACCGAAGAGACGACGATGACCGTCGGTCACTCGGCGACGAACCGTCCATTGTTGACTCGGATCCGGAGGACGGTGACGACGAGCGTTCGCCGCGATCGCGTCGATCTCGCCGATATGTCGAGATGGTGACGATTTATTCATTGGTGAAACTGACGTCGGTCTGGATCGCGATGATCACGCAGTTCACACTGAGCGTCGCTATCTTTTACGGATTGTATCTCTGCGCTACCAACGAGATATTGTGTGCAAACGCGCGCGTGACGACGGCGAAACTTCTAGCGTGCGCGATCACAATGGCAGCGTCGTTCTCCGTGCGGTCCTCCGCGCACGTGCAACTATCGGTTTAACGCGAAATCGCGTTACTCAGCGATCGGTATCCACGCGTACGAGAACGTACGCGTGGCGTAGTAACCGTAGCAGTAGTGACAATTCGAGGCGACCGCGGCAACGACGGCGCTCGACGCGAAATCGCGACGCGATCGTCGCAAAAACAATCGATCTCGCGTTCGCGATAACGCGCCAGACGAGATGCGAACCATCGTTTGTACGGTGACGAAATAAAACGATCGGCTTCGCGTCACAGAACCTAGTGATCGATTAGTTCTTCGCCGGTGCAACGGCGGCGATACTCCTTCCGCGATCGTGTCCTTCTCCCTTTCGTCGCGACATCGTTCATCCTTCCGGTACCGTCGTCGAAAGCGCGCGCTTCCGCGATCGCGCAGATCCGCGCGTAAAGTTCCACGAAGGACGGACTCAATTCAAACAAGTGTATCCAATCGAACGACGCTTCGTTGGCGCGCAGTCTCGTGACGTTATCAGTTCGTCGCATCTCGTTCGCGACTTCGTCGTGACGTAGTTCTCGACGACAACGAGCGAACGTCTCTCTTCTGCGCGACTCGCGACTGCGCACCGGGTCAACGTCGCGAATATCGACAACGTCGCGAGTGCGACGCACACGAAATCCGACAACGTCGCGACTGCGCCCATCGCGGCGATCGTTGCGTACACGGTGACGAATCGAACACCGGAATCGTCGTCGCGATCCAGCGACGACGAGTCTGTCGTCGCAACGGCGTCCGCGCGCGACGCGCCGTTGACAACGGCGACGCAAGCTCGACGCAAAAATCGTTTGGCGGCCGTTCGTTCGCGCCTGTCCGAGATCGCGGTCTCGGTCGTGGGAATCCCTAAGCACAACCAACGAGCGGCGCGTGTCGCGATCGACGAGACGACGCGAGCACGACCGCGCGATCGGAAACCGGCGTTCATTCGGAGAGAGAGGGATTCGATCTCGATGCCGACTTACAGGTCCCCCTCCTCGCGCGATGGCTACCGACGACACCGAGACGACACCTTTCTCGACACCGGTGTACGATCAGTACACCGACTACCTGTTCGCGCAATTTGTAACGACCTAAAAATTCTTTACGCCGTTACGCTGACTATCGCCTAACAGCATGCGGCAGTCAGCTGTGCGCGCACCCCCCGACCCGCGCTGTCACCACGCGTAACGTCACGCTCAGCTTGCCCGACCACCAGGCAGCGACGCTCGGGAACGGTCGGACGTCGAGCCGAGCTCGCGGCACCGCCGAAGACATCTTCGGCAAGCGCCGCATAATCACGATTAATTTCGATTAAAAATCGGAATTATCACCGATTAAGAGCCGAAGGAAACCGAAGTTCAGAAATCTCGGGTATATAATCCCGGCAGATTTTGACGGAAGGGAATGTCCAGAGTTCCGCCTCAGAAGATAGTTCTTTCCGAGAGAGAGGATCCACCGAGAAGCTCCTGCAGAATTCGTAAGTTATTTACCAGGCCGTCTACGGCAGCGATTACAATTACCTGTTCTATGATCTAGAAATCGGACGGCGAGTTTGCCGTCAGTCCGTTGAGTTTTCCCGAACGATCGCACGTTAATGTGCCGTCTCTTTGCGATACGGAGATCACGCGGCGAGTTTGCCGTGACTCCGGTGGGTTTTCCGGAACGATCGCCCGTTATTGTACCGTCTCTCTGCGATAGTGAGACAGCGCGGCGAGTTGGCCTCATTCCAGTGAGTTTTCCTGAACGATCGCACGTTATTGTGCCGTTTTTTGCGATAGTGAGATCGCGCGGCGAGTTTGCCATCCCTCCGGTGAGCTTTTCGGAGCGATCTCCTAAGTTCTTTTGTTTCTCTATTTCATAAAATAAGATCCTGGGAAGGCAAGGGCCGACCCCATAGGATTTCGCACACCAGCCACGCGTGCAGGGACCACGCGGGCACCCCTTGACCACCACGACAGCCGACACTGCAGCCGAGGATAAAAACGAGCGCGGCGCGTTTTTGCCCGGGTTTTTGTGACCCGTCGTCGAGTCGCGCGTTGAATCGCCCGAGCTTTAATTCTCGGCGAAAACACCCGACACCGCACGTCGTGACTTTCTCGGTGCGTACTGCACGGCAGCTAATTGGTGACCCCGTATTCACCTTTTGTATGAATCAGGCGACGGGCGTAACATTTGTTAATCAGGCAACGAGTGCACCGCGCCGCGACGGCGAACACGTGTAGGCCGCAGCAACAGCGAGAATAACTCGCACGATCGACCAAAACACCCAAACATTGGACTGTCACGTCGCAACACGCGGTCGTAGCGTGCGACTCAATAAAGACCTATTGTGTTAGACATATTCGCTTTCTTTTATTGACACGCACACACACACCTCCCAAAATATCTCTCCTGTGGTCGGATCGCAAACAACGATCCGACCTGCAGGGCCGAATCGACCCGAAAAACCGAGCCCGGAGGCGCGACCGTTACATGGCGATCCTGCCAGGATCCGGCAGATAAGGGGAAGGTGTGAGTTGCGCAATAGGTAGAGACAAACAGAAAAAACTAAACTCAGAATGAGTACCGCACCCAGAGCCTGGATACAAGAGCTCAATAAGGCGGAAATTAGTCACCGACTCGGCCAATATAGCCTGGACACGAGCGGCACTATCGACGATCTCCGACGTCGCCTTCGCCGCTTCGTGACCGAGAATCCCGGGTTATTCCTCACCCGATCTACCGACCGCAGGGTGCTTAACCCACTGCCGCCAGCCCTGATGATGAACCGATACCAGGATGGGGTCGAGCAAAACCCCCACCGACGCCGAGGCAATCCACGAAATCCATAAGTGGGATTGCAAGTTTACAGAGAAGGACCCCCTTAACTTTTTAGAACGGATTGACGAGCTCCGTGTCTGCTATGGGCTTACTACCAGACAGCTGTTTTGGGGGATTCCCGAGATGCTGCGGGGAGAACCGCTACTCTGGTATCGAAACCACCGTCCTAGCTGACACAACTGGGACGATTTCTGCACGGCCTTCCGCGAGCATTATCTATCGCCTCGATACCGCCGCGGCAGCGGCGGTGGCGGTGGCGCTCGATCCACCGTCGTCACGGTCGACTGTTGTTTGCTCATCGCCGAAAATTTTATAACTCGCTCGTCTCAGCGCCGACTCGTCGATTCCATTGGCCAAGCGATCCGAACATTGCGTTCAGAATGTGTAACGGTACCGCTTCCCGGTTCTAGCGATCGGTCGTACACCATTGCGCCCCGCTCGCTGCTTTCGTGGACCGTATGCCAGGTGGCGGTGTGTTTAGCTGGTGAAAGGGTGTCGGACGGATTTGGTCGGTGGTTGTTCGGTTTGATGTCCTGAACCCCCTGTCGGGAGTTCGTTTATTAAAAGGAGACAAATATTTACTGCTTAAAATACAAAACAAATGGTGCGCCGGTAAGATATAACAATAGGAAAAAGAAATAAGAGAAAAAAGTACTGCGAATAACCGTAATATCGGTAATACGCCGGTAGCGATTATAATTCGTTGCTATCAATACAAATCAACGAAATATAACGGTCATGAGAAAAACGCTATTGGTAACAATACACATAAATATATGAAATGTCGTGAAATATTCACGACCGGTGATATCAATATGAATCAAAGGAATATAATAACGGTCGCAAACAAAACGCTATCGGTAACAATACACATAAATATATGAAATGTCATGAAAGACTCGCGACCGGTGATATCAATATGAATCGAAGGAATATAATAACGGTCGCAAACAACCGGCGATAAGCAAGAACGTTAATAAACACGCGAATGTAATGAGCTGTCGCAAACGATTTGCGATTGGTGATATTAATACAAGTCGGAAGAATATATAACCGTTACAAACAAATTGGCGATTAAGCAAGTTCGCTAATAAATACGCAAATATTATGAGTCGTCACAAACGATTTGCGATCGGAGACATTAATACTAGGATAACTATTAAGACTAAACTGTTAAAATCCCAGCAAGAAAACCACGGTGATAGATTGCTGTAATAATAAACGTTTTGACAGAACTTATAACTATACAGTGACGGCGGCTAACTGCTACCGTTGCAGAGGGAAGAATATTTATAAATCCGCGGAGACGGTGGCTAATTACTGCCGGCTCACGCAACAGAAACTTATAGTTATTCTGCGACGGTGGCTAACTGCTGCCGACATAGACGGACAAATATTTATAATTTCACGATATCGGCAGCTAACTGCTACAGATGTGCGCGACGGAATTTATAGCTATTCTGTGTCGGTGGCTAACTGCTACCGATCTGCGCGACGGAAACTTAGAATTATTCTGAGCTTGCGGATTTTGCTGCGAGACGACCGGTCATCCGATTGCGCACCGCCTGATCTTGTGAACTTTTCCCGGTGATTCAGTACGGTGATGGAAAAGTTACTCATCGGCCTTGGTCGCGCTTGCTGGACTTATAAGGAGAGTGTCATAACTGTCCCTCACCGACTTGAATGGGCTTCGGATATGTTGTAAAGCATCAAAAACTATGGGATACATATTTTTTTATATCGGCTTCGGAGCATGTTTAGGGGGTGAAACCACCCCTTAAAAAAAATAGCCGTTATTGTTTTTATCAAATATTTTCTAAATTATGAGCCATATGAAAAAAAGTTTCAGACAGAAGTTTTGCAATATTTTATGCTCTTTGCAACCATGTGTTCAGTTTTTAAAATTTCAAATGTTAAACTACTCCTCCCCCTCTCGTTACTCTGGCAAAATTTTTAAGTTTTTGTAAGGACAAAAATTGTAGAGCATTAAATACAAAATCCATCCATTTATAATATTAGAAAATCGTATTTAATATTTTGGACAAAACGCAATGAGAAAACTTCATGGTATATGTGCCGCGCTGCCCGAATAGATAGATACTGTAGGTACCTACACTGTGATATTTCTTTGCAATTGCACTATGCTTCACGACTGCTTGTGCATATTTTCTTATGCTACAATTAATCGTAATGATATGATATTAGTCTCACGATGCTCGATTGTGTTAATGATTTTCTATATGTTAACTTATGAAGTTGTGCACGGAGCTCTGCATGGCAACCTTTATGATTTCGACAAAAACAATAACACTAACAATTCAAAATCATGAACGTTGTCATATAATGTTCCATATGCAACTTCATAAAAGTTAGCGTATAGAAAATTATTAATCGTGAGACCAGTCCTTTACACAAAATAAACATGTGAGCAGAGATAAATCGCATATATAACAACGTAGCAAATGCGTGTGGGGCGCGCTATTCGTACAGAAATTTCAAATATATATTTTCTGTATTATCTATCCATCATCAAAATACTCGATAGATTATAATGTACCATCCTGTTTACAAACAGAGTTTTCGAGATATATTTTAAGTCTTTCTGCCGTCTGGTACTCGTCCTCGTCACTCGTCCTTGATTTTTGAACATGGACGCACGCTAATAATAGTCAATGTTTATTATATCTCTTATCGCACGCCAATAATGGTTATTGTTTATTATTGAACCACGTGCTCAATTTCATTGTGATTATCTGTGTTTGATTCAGTTGGTGAACGATTACTTTGTTGAAGTTGTTTTTCTTGGCGAATCTGCGTTGCTCCTTATTTTTATTTAACCTACAGGTGAATCACATTTGTTATCGAGGCTATTAGGCGCTATAGAGTTTTGATTTTTCATACATAATACTTGCAAACAGCAGGGCTTCGGCGTTTACTGTTAGTGAGTAACGTTTATCTAGTCATGAAAACACTCAACTTTCGTTGGCCGGATTCGCTGAATACGGAATATTTTATAAATTCTTCATTGTAACAAATAAGGACTCTACACAGACAAGTTCCGAATAACACAAACTTACATATATGCACGATACAATTATAAAATATGTTATCTCCGCGATTCCCGAATGAACTATCACACAAATGTCGCGAATTATAATTTTTATATTTTACTACTGAGAAAATTCGAAAAATTACGACTGGAACATACGTATGGATATTTGTAAATTTTAACTATGATTATTAAAAGTAAATAATTGACGCACGATTAACAGCGTATTAGCTCAATTGTCTTTTTATTCTCGTTTGTTTCCTGAATCACATATTTGTGAAATTTATGTTTATACTGCAATTTTACAGAAAAGTCAAAGTGAATAAAGAAGGGCAAGCGCCTTATACATGAAGAGCATTGAATATCTTGATAATATAACACAAAATTAAAAAAATATTAGTTGGATATACTAATATGTTTATTGTAAGACATTATTATATATGTGTGTGAATGAATTTTATATTATCGCTTAAATGTTATCAAATATGATTTCACCTATTTAGTGCATAATATAATTTAATAATATATTACAAAATTTAAGATTGACAATTATATCATATATACAATTAGAGACCTGTAAAATTTTAACGACAATTGTAAAGCGCGTATAACTAAACTAAAAAATGTTTTATATAATATTAATAAAAATTATTGAATCAATACGTATGAAAATGTAATCGGTTATTAATTTGACAGAAATAAATTGCTAACAAAAAAATTATTCCCTAAAATTTGAAACGCCAAGCTTCTGGCTTTCATCTGGCTGGCATCCAACTTTCAGCTTTCAGCTGGCTAGCGTGCAGCTTTTATATTTCGTATTCATTATATAAAATATGTATAATATATAAAAAATATACATAATTTATTATATAAAATAAAACAAGCATACGATCAGAAATAATATAACTTAATGTTTTAAGAACATAATGGTATAATCTCATTATGCCTAGACATGTGTAAGTTTGGATTATGTAATATAAAACGTTAGAGATAATCGGTGTTTGTACAGGAATTTGATTAAAATGACGAAAAAAGATGGTTTAATAATGTTAATGTTCATACGAAAACGAAAAAGGAATTTTGTCGTAGTTTAACTTGTGTAAATATACGTAGTAAATTGTAATAGAGATGCGGAGAACGTAGCAAACGCATTAAATAATTTGTAGCATCTTTCAACTAAAAATAATATGACAATTAATAATGGTAAAAATAATAGGACAATTAATAAAGTAAGAGATATTTAACAGTAATAATGGCAAAACGTTTTATTACATGACAGCATCTCCGTAAAAAGTTTTTGACCATACTCCATTATACCCCGTGATCTCATTATACCCCAAGTTCCCCTATCATTCGAGAAATTGTTTAAATATAATTAAATAAAATAACATTTAATTTGACATAATTATATATGGTTATATATATAATCTCAAATATAAATTATATCATCTTATATATAAATATGTGTAATTATATATGACAATTTATATATAATTTTATATCTTTATGTATAATACTATGCGAACATATTTTATATATAATTATATATAATTATAAATTATATATTAGGTGCGCAACTAAGTTCTCGCTGTTTTTTTGATGAAAATGCAACTTTATTGTGAAAAAATGGTTACAAATGAATCATTCAAAATATTGCCCATCGCTAGCGACAACTTTTTCCCATCTTTCTGGCAGAGCTCGAATACTGTCACGGTAGAAGTGTTCGTCTTTTGAGGCTATCCACGAATCAAGCCATTTTGAGATGTCTTCATATGAGCGGAACTGCTGATTAGCCAGACCATGTGCCATCGAACGGAACAAGTAATAATCGGACGGCGCAATATCTGGGGAATATGGCGGGTGGGGTAGGACTTTCCATTTGAGCGTTTCTAAGTATGTTTTAACGGGTTTGGCAACGTGAGGCCGAGCGTTGTCATGCTGTAGAATCACTTTTTCGTGCCTCTGCTCGTATTGTGGCCGCTTTTCGCGCAGTGCTCGGCTCAACCGCATCAATTGAGTTCGATACCGTTCCCCAGTGATGGTTTCGTTCGGTTTCAACAGCTCATAATAAATAACACCGTCCTGGTCCCACCAAATACACAGCAAAACCTTCGCAGCGTGAATATTCGGCCGAGCCGACGACGTAGAAGCATGACCGGGCAGTCCCCATGATTTTGTTCTCTTTGGGTTGCTGTAATGAATCCATTTTTCATCACCCGTAACGATGCGATGAAGAAAACCCTTCCTTTTTTGCCGCTGGAGCAGTTGTTCACAGGCGAAAAAACGACGCTCAACGTCTCTTGGCTTCAAATCATAAGGAACCCAAGTTCCTTGTTTTTGAATCATTCCCAACGCATGCAATCGCTTGGAAATGGCTTGGCGGGTAACTCCTAATGCTGAAGCAAGCTCTTTTTGCGTTTGGCACGGATCCTCATCGAGCAATGCCTCCAATTCAGCGTCTTCGAAGGTTTTTAGGCTTCCTTCATGCGAACGGTCGTCAACATCGAAATCACCGTCTTTGAAGCGACGGAACCAATCACGGCACGTTGTTTTACTTAGAGCAGCACCTCCGAAAACTTTTTGGAGTTCTCGATGCGCTTCAGCCGCCGTTTTCTTCGAATGAAAGAAGAAAAGCAACACTTCCCGCAAATGATGATTATTTGGCACAAAATCAGATATTTTCACACAACCAAAAGTATATGACGCAAAAACAAAATCACTAATGTGTCAAAGCGGTTTGTTTACCATATGTCTAAGCTTGGTTCATGACGTTTTGGTTGTCACAATCAACCAGCACTTACTACTGGAGCCATCTCTTGAAAAACAGCGGGAACTTAGTTGCGCACCTAATATAATTATAAGTTGTACATTTATTTCTGAGCATGTACAATGCCGTGTATACAAAGTAAAGTCAACTGTGTCGCAGTGCATCAAAAACAATTTATTTATACTTTACTTCTATGAATAAATTTTGTTTTCGTTTCGCATGAAACAGACTCATGTGATCGTCATGCGCACTATAATTGGCTCATCTGATCATATTGCGCACTATGCAGACTATAAAAATGTCTGTAATATTTGAAAACGGGCAGTTCATTTCATGAGTTCATAGTGTAAAGAAGTGTGTTATACACTACAATTTTGTGAAATTATGTATTTATTGTATTACATTATTGTCTTACGCTTGTCACTCTTCATATTTATATTATTTAAATTATTATACACTTTGTGGAGTTATTAAGATTATAATATACGGAAGACCGGAGCAGCATTAAACAATAGTTAAATTTTAATATTTTGTAGAATGATTCCATTTAACCCATGGAATGTTATACTGTTGCTATACGTAACATTCACTGCTCGTAACCTTCTCCGGTTAACCTCAAACTCCGGTAACATCGGAAGAAGTGGAAGTGAAAGAGAAGATTATAAATATGCTCACAGACATAGAAAATAAAATGGACATTCTAATAGAAGAGCAGAAAACACTTGATTTCTATGATAAAAATGAAATCCCACAGGAGGAAAGAGTTGATTTGTTGGAGCATGATGAAGATGAAGATTATCTTCCAGAAGAAGTTATTTGTATTGATGTTGAAGCAGAAATATCAAGTGACTATAAAAGGAAAGCTGTGGAATTCTGGAAGAGCGGTAAAATAAGACCAAGAACGACTGAAGGAGTTAGACGAAGGTACAAAAAAGTTACATCAATTCGACAATTGCGACGATGGGAGGACTATATCATTGCAGGTGGTAGCAGAAATGAAAAATTAAAAGCAATTTCTGAATATACACTAAACCGTTTCGCTGAAGCACTTGAAATAGGAGTCATTATTCATGATATTAACATTGCTCGATGGGCTAATGGAACACAAGAAGAGGAAAATATGTCTGGATTCATAGCATCACCTAGCTGGGTACAAAGATTAAAAAAGAAACATAATATTGTGTCTAGCAAAATAACCAAATTTGTCACGAAAAAATCCTTGTTACCCAAATTTTTACAAGTAAAAATGATATCATGTTATAAAAATTTAACACGTTTATTAGTAGCGTCCAATATTTAATTTATCATTATTTATTAGAACACAGTTATATGACAGAGTTATATGATTGTTTTACTTGTTATTATAATGTACTAACATAACTTTTTACAAGTAAAAATGATTATATGTAAAATTTACTATAACTTTTTAAACAGAAAGGTAAAAAAAGGCGCCAAGTACAAACGCAACACGTATTGTGCTATTTTTAGAAATTTCAAATTCAAATTTTTTTTTTAAGTATATATGTGTAAATAACAAGTTTTTGAAAGTAAAACTTATACAAAAAAAGTGATATATTAAAACAGCGCCAACTAAGAAATCGTATACTTAATATTTGTTATAATTATAATAAAATGTTATAATATTTGTTAATATTTGTAGAAATCTCAAATTCAAATTATTTCCTTTTTTTAAGATATATATTATGTACATAAGTTTTTACAAGTAAAAATGATATCATGTTATAAAAATTTAACGTTTTTTAGTAGTGTCCAATATTTAATTTATCATTATTTATTATAACACTGAGTTATATGATTGTTTTACTTGTTATTATAATGTACATAACATAACTTTTTACAAGTAAAAATGATATCGTGTTATAAAATTTTAACACGTTTATTAATAGTGTTCAATATTTAAAAAAGATATCTTTTTAAAGGTTATTATTATAAATTCAAATTATTTTTTTTAAGTATATATGTGTACATAACATAAGTTTTTACAAGTTAAACTTATACAAAAGAAGTGATATATTAAAACAGTAACGCCAACTGAAAAATCATATACTTAATATTTTTAGAAATCTCAAATTCAAATTATTTCCTTTTTTAAGATATATTAATTATGTACATAACATAAGTTTTTAAAAGGAAGAATGATATTTATTAGAACACTGAGTTATATGATTATTTTACTTGTTATTATAATGTACATAACATAAGTTTTTACAAGTAAACATTATATCGTGTTATAAAAAGTTAACACGTTTACTAATAGTGTCCAATATTTTAAAAAGATATCTTTTTAAAGGTTATCATTATTCAAGAAAATTCAAGAAAAACTAACTACAAAAGATGTCAATAACATAAATTTTTACAAAATTTATTGTTATTTATTAGAACACTGAGTTTTATGATTATTTTACTTGTTATTATAACAAATTAATTATTATAACAATGCAATAAAAAATATTTAATACAAAAAATGTTGGCATGGCTGCACCAAAATGTACATAACTTATGTTATGTACATTATAATAACAAGTAAAATAATCATATAACTCAGTGTTCTAAAAAATATCATTATTATTTGTAAAAACTTAAGTTACGTACATAATTAATAAATATCTTAAAAAAAGGAAATAATTTGAATTTGAGATTTCTAAAAATATTAAGTATATGATTTCTCAGTTGGCGTTACTGTTTTAATATATCTTTTGTATAAGTTTTACTTGTAAAAACTTATGTTATGTACACATGTATACTTAAAAAAAAATAATTTGAATTTATAATAATAACCTTTAAAAATATATCTTTTTTAAATATTGAACACTATTAATAAACGTGTTAAAATTTTATAACACGATAACATTTTTACTTGTAAAAAGTTATGTTATGTACATTATAATAACAAGTAAAACAATCATATAACTCAGTGTTATAATAAATAAAGATAAATTAAATATTGGACACTACTAATAAACGTTAAATTTATATAACATATCATTTTTACTTGTAAAAACTTATGTTATGTACATAATATGTCTTAAAAAAAGGAAATAATTTGAATTTGAGATTTCTACAAATATTAAGTATACGATTTCTTAATTGGCGCTACTGTTTTAATATATCACTTTTTTTGTATAAGTTTTACTTTTAAAAACTTGTTATTTACACATATATACTTAAAAAAAAATAATTTGAATTTGAAATTTCTAAAAATAGCACAATACGTGTTGCGCTTGTACTTGGCGCCTTTTTTTACCTTTATGTTTAAAAAGGTTATTATAATAAATTTTACATATAATCATTTTTACTTGTAAAAAGTTATGTTAAGTACATTATAATAACAAGTAAAACAATCATATAACTCTGTGTTCTAATAAATAATGATAAATTAAATATTGGACACTACTAATAAACGTGTTAAATTTTTATAACATATCATTTTTACTTGTAAAAAGTTATGTTACGTACATAATATGTATCTTAAAAAAAGAATAAATTTTACATGTAATCATTTTTATTTGTAAAAAGTTATGTTAAGTACATTATAATAATAATTTTTACTTGTAAAAACTTATGTTATGTACATAATATATATCTTAAAAAAAGGAAATAATTTGAATTTGAGATTTATAAAGATAAGTATACGATTTCTCAGTTGGCGCTATTATTTTAATATAAATTTTACATATAATCATTTTTACTTTTTTTTTCTTGTTTTTTTTTGGCCACGCAGGGAAAATCCTCATGGGTACCCCCTCCCCTTGGGGGGGAGGTGGTTATGTCGGACTCTTACCGGCTAAAACCCCTGCGGGATGTCTACCTGTCGGACCGTGAGGAGGGGAGTCAGGGGAACTACTCCCGTATTCCCTCCCTAACTCCCCGGCCCCAGGGCTTCCTTCCGGGAGCCCCTCGCCACCTGTGTACCGCGCCCTGTTCCACGAAGGGAATCCAGGGCGCGGTCCCCGGCGGGGGTTACCCCCCGTCGGTTGGCCTTCTGGTGTCTCCTACCAAGGAGGGAGGGGACAACCACCCCCCTCCTTACCCCCTTCCCTGTTAGTCAGAGAGGGGAGGATTTGTAGGGGAGCTGGCCCGGCCCCAACCGGGGCACCGCTCCCTCCTGTCCTTACCTATCCGGTCGCTTGGGGGGGAAGGCAGGGAAGGCGTCTCACCGCCCCCCTACACCCCCTTGCGACCGGTGTCGTGCTCGGGGCGGCCGAGGGAGCTCCCGTCCCTCGCGGGTCTGGGAGCCCTCCTCGGCCGGCGCTGCCCCGAGCCCGTTGTCGCTCCCATCGTCCCCCTGGGAGCGTCTGTCGCCGGGGAGCTGCTCCCCGCAGCCCCGGTGCGGCCGACGCCCCCATTCGGCGGTCTCCTTCTGGGACATCACTGTCTCGCAGAAGGAGACCGCCGCTGACCACACCTTCTCGCTCCCGCACATGGCTTTGACCATGTGCGGGAGCGAGAGCTTCCCCTCTTGGCACCCCACCGCCCCACAGAGGACACGGCGCTCCCCAGCCCATGCTGGGCACGCGACCAGGGTGTGGTGCGCCGTGTCCTCCGGCGCGGAGCAGTGGTGGCATCGAGTGGTGAGCTCCTTCCTTATCCGGCACAGGTACCGACCGAAGCACCCGTGCCCGGTCAGCACCAGCGCCAGACGGAAGGATAGTCCACGTCCGCTCCTGCCTGTCAATTCGGACAGGCAGAGGCGGACAGCCGCTGCCGTTGCCCGGGACCCCGGTGGTCGGACAATAAGTCCTCCTACCTCTCCCGGGTCCGGACCTCGGCTTGGAGCTTCAGACCCCTTAGGGCCCTGGCCGACATTCTTCCCTCCCTGTGAAGCTCCTTTACCCTCCAGTAAAGGAGATGCCGCTCTTCGGCTAGGAGCTCCACAGGGGGGACGCCGGCCAGGGTGGTCGCCGCCATGTACGACACGGTCCGATACTCCAGAATCGCCCCGATGAGCACGGGCCTCAGGGCCTGCCGCAGTGCGCACTTGCCTCTGCGGCAGGCCCCCAGCTGTGGCGCCCAGATGAGCGCCCCGTACAGGGCGATCGAGAGCACCGCCGTGACGTACAGGCAGCGAGCTCTCCATCCTCGGCCCCCTTGGGTGCGCGTCAGGCTGGCCACCGCCAGACCTGCCTTGCGCACCCTGAGGGCCAGTTCCCCAAAGTGGGGTCCGAAGCTCCACCGGCTGTCCAGCGTCAGGCCGAGATATCTCATCGTTGGCCCGACGCGGACGTGGTATCCATCTACGAGTACCAGGGTCCCTGGCGGCACCCTCCGACCCCGGCCGTGAAAGAACACGGCCTGGGTCTTTTGGGGCGCCACCTTGAGACCCAGGCCTCTGATGGTACTCACCACCGACACCAGTGCCGTCTCCGCTAGGAGGCGGGCTTCCCCCCAGCTCTCCCCCCCGGCTACCACTAACGTGTCGTCCGCATAGCAGACGACGTGGCAACCGGGGGGAAGCGGAATGCGCAGCACCCGGTTGAACGCGATGTTCCATAGCAGGGGGCCGAGAACCGACCCCTGCGGAACACCGCACTCCATAGCGCGCCGGCCTTGGACCCCGCTCTCCACCGGGAAGGCGAGGTCCCTGCCCCCGAAGTAGGCCGAAATTATTCGCGGAGATAGGCGGGCATCCCATGGTGTTCGAGGGCCCGCCCAATCTCTGGCTAGGGCAGGGTGTTGAAGGCATTCGTTATGTCCAACGAAACCGCCAACAATACCCCGCCCACTTCCTCCACGACCGCCTGGGCCAGGTCCCGGAAGCATTGGATAGCATCCAACGTCGATCTTCCGGGCCTGAACCCGTATTGGCGGCCGTGGAGATCCGGTCCCTCCGAGGACAGATGCTGGACGAGGCGGTCTGCAACGATCCGCTCCAGCATCTTGCCCGTCTCGTCCTGCAGGCATATCGGCCTGTAGGCCGACGCACTCCCGGGTGCTTTGCCCTCCTTGTGGAGGAGGACCAATTTGGCCCTCCTCCACTCTGGGGGGAATACCCCCTCCTTGAGGCCCCGAGCCTTTTCCTGGCCGCGGTGAGCTCCTCTGGACTTACCGCCAGACCTTCGTCCCAATCACCCTCCCCCCGCGGGGGGGTCGGGATCATGGGGGCCCTCTTCTGCCCTCGGAAAGAGGGCGTCCAGGAACCCGTCGAGGGTCTGGCGGTCCAACGTCTCCGTTGGTGGGGGCGCCCATGGACGGATCTTTCCTATGACCCTTTTGTATGGGCGCCCCCACGGATCGTCATCCAGGGAGCTCACCATCTGCTCCCAGGCCGCTCGCTTGGCCTCGACGATGGCGACCTTGAGGGCTTTCCTGGCTTGCAGGTAGCCCTCTCTTGTCCTCGCGGCATCCCGGCCTCGTCGCCGGGCCTGGTAATACAACCGTTTGGCTCGGACGGAGGAGTCCCGGAGTGTCTCCAGCTCCTCCGTCCACCAGTACATGGCCCGGCGCCGGCGGGGGTGGGATTGGGGCATCGCGACGTCGCATGCCGACGCCACGATGCCCAAGCCCATTTCCCCAGCCCCGTCCGCGGGGCTGGGGTCTCCCACTCACCTGGCCCCACATCTAGGTGCCAGGTGGCCGCAAGGACGGCCGCCCGAAACCTGTCCGAATCGAATCGATTAAGGGCCCATCTTTTGGGGAGGGGAAAGTTCCCCTCCCCAGGGCAGCGGGCCAGCACCTGTGCGGGTTTGGGGAGGCGGAGGACCCACGCTATATGTCTATGATCAGACATCGATTCGCCCTCCGCCTCCACCCTCCATTCGTGGAACATCCCGGCGGCCGAGGGGGTGGCCTAGGTCAAATCTATGACCGAACTCCCCCCGACCGCACACAGGTGCTGGTTGAGCCCCTGTTCATTAACAGGAGGCCCAGCCCCGCTGCCCAGCCGATCACAGACTCGCCCCGAGGCTCCCTTTGCCGGGGACTGCAACCCCACCCTTCCGAGTGGGCGTTGAAGTCCCTGGCAATCACGACAGGTCGGGGATGGCATCTACGTACCAATTCTCCGATCCTGTCGAGGACCCTCTTCACTGGGGCGAGCTCCCCGAGACCGGCCTTATTCCTGCGGTAGAGGAGATACATCCCTACCACAGTGATGGGCCCCCAATCGACCGCCACGTACGAGGACCCGTTCTCCCTAAAAGTACAGGGAGGGGTCCCCGCCGCAGGGTTCGCCACCATGGCCACCGAGCCGTCTGGGCTGCCGAACCAGTTCGGACCTGGTACCGGCACCCAGTATGGCTCGGCTACCACCCCCAGCCCAGCGCCCAGCTCAGCCATTCTCTGCAAGCAGAGATCCTGAGCCCAGGCGCCGCGGCCGAGGTTGGCCTGTAGGGCCCGGAGAAGCGTGAAGGCTAAGCCTTTCACGCCTCCTCCGGGCTGCCTACTTCATCCCCCTCCTCGTGGGAGACTTCTGACGGTTCTGCCGGTCTCCCCGGAGGGGGTTTCGGCCGTGGTGGCCTCTGTCGCGGGTGTCTCTGCGGAGACATGGGGGGTCCCTACCTGCGTGGCTTCCTCCTCTAGGGGGTACGAGGGGGAATCAACCTGTAGGGGAGTCGGGGGCAGCGCTCCCACCGAATCCCCTTTTTCTACCTCCGATGGGAATGGGCCCAAGGGCTCCACCCTCCTCACCTTGTTCGCCTGTCCGTCCTCACCAGGGTCGTTGGCTGCCTCTTCCCCCTCTCCTTTTCTCTTTCTTTGAGGCTGAGGCGTTTCTGGCTCGTGATCCATTTCCGGCTCCCACCCTAGGTCGATGAGGTCCATGGAGACGACGTCCACTTACTTCTCCGGGATACTTGTCCGTGGGGGGGCTGGGATCACTCCGGCCGTCTCTTCCTTCTGTGGGGGGAGGCCTGTCGACTCCCTTTCCCCTTGTTGGTTGAGTTCAGTCCTCCGGCGATGGCGGTTCGGGACTCTCCCCAACCCCCCTTCTGACCATTTCCTTCCTTCCTCTTCCCCCCCTTTTCCTCCCGGGAGGGGGTATGCAGGCAGGTCCTCCGATCTTATGACCGGAGGGCCTGCCTGCCTCAGCGCAAACCGAGCACCTCACCGCCTCCTGGCATCCCTTGGCGCGGTGGCCGGGGTTACCGCCGCGGTCGACGGCGCTTGTGCACCGCTCGCGCACGTGCCCCCGCTCTAAGCAGCGGAAGCACAATGTTGCGCGAGCGGGCAGCGCCGTCACCCCGGCGCGGGTCCATCCCACTGGTACCCGCTTCGCGGCGGCGGCTTTAGCGGCCGCCGCCAGCGAACACCGCACCACCATAGCTCCAGTCCCCCGCTGGGAGACGCTCATCACGCGAGGAAACCTCCTCTGGCGTGCATCCCCCAGCGAGGGCCACCGCGGCCGCCATCTCTTCGGCCCCGGTCGTCGCGTCCAGCCCGGCAATTCGCAAAGCTGCGAACTTTGCCGGGCGTTGGACGCGATAACCGGGGCCTTTTTCCGCCGCCAGCTTGCGGAGCTCCTCCGCAAACCGGTCGGCGGACGCCCCGGCGTTGAGGCCAGGCACCTCAATCAGCATTGCCCCGTTCAGGGCCCGGCGGATCCTCAGGGACGAGTTGATCCCCAGATCCGCCGGTCTGATACGGCGCCTGGCCTCTATCATGAATTCATGATACTTTCCGTTGGGGCACGTCACGGTGACGGCCGCTGAGTGAGGCAGTTTCGGTTTGCCCGTCTGCAACCCCCTCCCGGATTCCTTCGTTTTTGGGGGAGTGGCCGAAGGGTCGGAGGCAGGGGCAGAAGCCCCATTTCCCCCCTGCCTCGCCTTCCTCCCCACCACTTGGGACCACTTCAGCTCTTCCATCTCCTTTTGCTCCTGTTGTAGTCCGCTCGGCCTCCGGATCACCTTGATCAGCTCCTTTGCAGGCGTTCCTCTTCCTCCCTCCCGGGCCCTTCTCTCTTCCTCCTCCTACATTCTCCTGGCCCTCTCCTTTCTCCTCCTCTTTTGCCTCTTCCTTTTCTCCCTTTTCATCCCTTCCTTGTCCTTCCCCGCAGGTATTAGCGGGGCTGAAGTTCCACCGTGCGGGGCCTCCTCCTGCTTCCTTTCTCCTACCTTCTGAACCGTAGCGGCGGTGGTGGTGGTCGTCGTTACCGGTGTCCCTGGCGTTCCTGCCGCTACAGCCGCCCGGCCCCCTCCGCTCGCCGCCATCAGGGAGTCGAACTTCGCCCTCATGCGGCTTGCGATCATGCGACGGAACTCCTCCCCATGGTCGCAAGCTTTACGGGCCGAGACGGCCACGGTGGCGTCCAGCTCCCCCTCCGCCCCCTCCGTGCTCCACGTCGGGGGAGGTGGGTGCTCAGGTAGGTTGTGGTTATAGGAAGGGATGTCTACTAACATCCCTACCTCCACCTCTTTCCTTCTTGAAGGAGGAGGGGGGGAGGGAGGGCCGGTTACCCTTCTCCTCTTCTTCTTCCTCCTCTTCTCCTCCCTCCTGCCCTTCTCCTCTTCTTCCTCCGCCGATGTGGATGTAGATCCACATAGTCGTCGTTGATCCCCCCGCTGCTTCCGCGTAGGAGAGCTTCCTCCCTCTGGGTAGCAAGGAGGGAGGCAGAACAGGGGCCGAGGAGGTGGAGGCCTTTATGGCCTCCAGTTCCTCCCCCAGCCTCCTATTCTCCACCCTTAATTTGCGGAGCTCAACCCGGAGCTCCTCCGCCTCTTTCCTCGTCTCCGAGGCTTCCTCCCCCTACTATCGCGCTCAGCCGTCCTCGCCAGTAGGGTGGCCATAACGGCCTCGGAAGCGGCCACTGCACGGTTCAGCAGTCCCACGAAGGTCCCTTTCAAAGTTCGGGACCTCCGTAAGACTAGCCGAACCGCACCCAGCGCTCGGCCCACTTCCGAGGACAGTTCGGCCACTCCAGCCTCCCTCAAGAAGTTGATGGTGGCGTTATCCCTATAGACCTCCTCGACCGGGCGCTTATCCTCAAGGGACCTAAGTATGCCCGTGTCGAGGAGTATCCTGATATCCTCCTCTAGCCTCTTGTTCTCTTCCTCCTTCTTCCTCTCTATCTCTGCTTCCTTTTTCTTTTTTACCCCGCCGGTGGTGGGTAGTCTTCCTGGCCCCCTTCTTGCGGGTTCCAGGGCGGGAGTTTCTCCGGAGGAGCTGCCGCTGGTGTTGGCCCGCGTCCTCTTTCTCCCGATGTCTCTGCCGGTGCTCGGCTCAACCTCTGGTCCCGGTGTGGTCTTCGCGGGGCGCAGGATCTCCACCCTGCTGCCCTGCGGAAGCCGGATGTTCGAGCGGACAACCGGGCCAGCGATCCGTCCCGATGCCCCCGCTGTCCCAGCGGTCCCCTCCTTTGCCCTCTGACTCTGCTTAAAGCAGAGAGGACCTGGTTTATTTGTCCCAGGTGGCGAAGTTTTACCACCGGACACTTAGGACATTCTCCTCCCTTGTTGGGTGGCCGCCCGCGTTATCCTAACCGGCGGGCTCACCGCACCATTCCCGCGGTCAGGGAGGTGCTATGTTGAGGACGGTGGTCGGTCCTCAGTTATGGGTGGCACTCCAGGGGCTAACCCCCTGGAGTCCACCGGCTCATCCTCCCCGGGGGGAGGGGAGGAGGCTTCCGCCTGGCGGATTCTCTCCACCTCTTGCAAACCCCCCATCCCTACTGAAAAATCACCCACGAGGGGTGGTCGATCCATGGACGGGCTGCTACGCCCGTCCGTTAGGATCGTTGAGCCCAAGGGCTCAGAGCCCGAGAGCTCGGAGTTTTGTTTTCTTTTTGTAACTGAGAATCCATTTTGAGTCCCACGAGAACGGCGGGAAGTGGGCGTCCACTCCGGGTAGAGCCCCCGCATTACCCGGGGTAAGGCTAGCGTGTCCCCTGGGTTCGCCAGGTGCCCAGGATGAGCAACCACTAGCGACAGGCCACGCACCTGCCATTCATCTCATAAGCATGGCATGCCTCAACCGTAAGATTACGTGGTGTTTTATAGAGGACCCGCCTCGCGGTCCGGCCAATTAAGGCAAGACCCCCAGCCCCAGAGACATGACCTAGGGTTACGGTGTGGTAGGCTAGGGTCTGCCGGGCATGCCTGTGTCCCCTGTACCAGAGTGCCGAAGCACCCTGGCCCCTCGCAATTAATCATTTTTACTTGTAAAAAGTTATGTTAATATTATGAACATAACATAAGTTTTTACAAGTAAAAATGATATCGTCTTATAAAAATATACTTGTAAAAACTTATGTTATGTACACGTAGCGCTTGTATTTGGCGCCTTTTTTTTACCTTTTTGTTTAGAAAGGTAAGTTTTATATAATAAATGTTACTTGTAAAAATATATGGCAATATATATTAGGTTTCTCAGTTATTGGCGCTATTGTCTAATATATCACTTCTTTTGTATAGTAGAATAGTGTTGTATAGTTTTATTACATTAGGTGCGCAACTAAGTTCCCGCTGTTTTTCAAGAGATGGCTCCAGTAGTAAGTGCTGGTCGATTGTGACAACCAAAACGTCATGAACCAAGCTTAGATATATGGTAAACAAACCGCTTTGACACATTAGTGATTTTGTTTTTGCGTCATATACTTTTGGTTGTGTGAAAATGTCTGATTTTGTGCCAAATAATCATCATTGAAGTGTTGCTTTTCTTCTTTCATTCGAAGAAAATGGCGGCTGAAGCGCATCGAGAACTCCAAAAAGTTTACGGAAATGCTGCTCTAAGTGAAACAACGTGCCGTGATTGGTTCCGTCGCTTCAAAGACGGTGATTTCGATGTTGACGACCGTTCGCGTGAAGGAAGGCCAAAAACCTTCGAAGACGCTGAATTGGAGGCATTGCTCGATGAGGATCCGTGCCAAACGCAAAAAGAGCTTGCTTCAGCATTAGGAGTTACCCGCCAAGCCATTTCCAAGCGATTGCATGCGTTGGGAATGATTCAAAAACAAGGAACTTGGGTTCCTTATGATTTGAAGCCAAGAGACGTTGAGCGTCGTTTTTTCGCCTGTGAACAACTGCTCCAGCGGCAAAAAAGGAAGGGTTTTCTTCATCGCATCGTTACGGGTGATGAAAAATGGATTCATTACAGCAACCCAAAGAGAACAAAATCATGGGGACTGCCCGGTCATGCTTCTACGTCGTCGGCTCGGCCGAATATTCACGCTGCGAAGGTTTTGCTGTGTATTTGGTGGGACCAGGACGGTGTTATTTATTATGAGCTGTTGAAACCGAACGAAACCATCACTGGGGAACGGTATCGAACTCAATTGATGCGGTTGAGCCGAGCACTGCGCGAAAAGCGGCCACAATACGAGTAGAGGCACGAAAAAGTGATTCTACAGCATGACAACGCTCGGCCTCACGTTGCCAAACCCGTTAAAACATACTTAGAAACGCTCAAATGGGAAGTCCTACCCCACCCGCCATATTCCCCAGATATTGCGCCGTCCGATTATTACTTGTTCCGTTCGATAGCACATGGTCTGGCTAATCAGCAGTTCCGCTCATATGAAGACATCTCAAAATGGCTTGATTCGTGGATAGCCTCAAAAGACGAACACTTCTACCGTGACGGTATTCGAGCTCTGCCAGAAAGATGGGAAAAAGTTGTCGCTAGCGATGGGCAATATTTTGAATGATTCATTTGTAACCATTTTTCACAATAAAGTTGCATTTTCATAAAAAAAAAACAGCGAAAACTTAGTTGCGCACCTAATAGTTATAAGTTTTACTTGTAAAAACTTATGTTATGTACACATAGCGCTTGTACTTGGCGCCTTTTTTTACCTGTTTGTTTAAAAAGGTAAGTTTTATAATATTATATATATAGGGTGATTCAGACCACTCGTACAGCCCTCTTATTTCGAAAATAGAATATTTTAGAGAAAAATATTTCAGACAAAAGTTGTAAGGCTTCAAAGGTTCTATTTACTGATGCTATGAATTTACCAGGTGTGTCGGTAATTCCTTTCCGGTTTTTTCGCTAAAGAAAACACGTTATTTACAATGGATAGTTAAAATATATTTATTCACAGTATTGGCCATTTGATTCTATACATTTTGCCCATCTCTCAGGCAATTTATGGATGCCATTCCAAAAGAACTGTTTCTCCTTTGAGCTAAACCATTCATCGAGCCATTTTTTAACTTCTTCGAAATCGGCGAAGTACTGCTCTGCAAGCGCGTGCCCCATCGATGCGAAAAGGTGGTAGTCGGATGGAGCCAGGTCTGGAGAGTATGGCGGGTGTGATAAAACTTCCCATCCAAGTGATTTCAACACTTCTTTGACTGGTTTTGCTATATGAGACGGCGCGTTGTCATGCTGCAAAATCACCTTATCATGTCTTTGAGCGTATTGTGGACGTTTTCCGATCAATGCACAGTTCAAATTAATCATTTGTTGTTGGTAGCGATCAGTATTAACTGTTTCTCCAGATTTCAACAGTTCATAATATACGACACCAACCTGGTCCCACCAGACACAGAGCATGATCTTGCGACTAAAGCGATTTGGCCTTGCAGTCGATGGGCCTTCGCCAGGTGATAACCATGATTTTTTCGCTTGGGTTTTTCGAAATAAATCCATTTTTCATCACCCTACTATTCGATGCAGAAATGACTTCCTTTCATACCTTTGAAGCAGCATTTCACTGACGATTTTTCGATTTTCCAATTGCCTGTCATTCAATTCATGTGGCACCCATCTTCCCATCTTTTGGATCTTTCCCATCGCTTGTAATCGTTCACAAATTGCTACTCGGCTCACATTCAACTTTTCTGCCAATTGTTTTTGAGTTTGTGTTGGGTCTTCATCCAATAACTCCTGCAATTCCGCATCTTCAAACGTTTTCGGCCTACCAGGACGTTTTTTGTCTTGAACGTTGAAATCTCCACATTTGAATTGTCGAAACCACGTTTCACATGTTCTTATGATTGGAGCATGTTCACCGTAAGTCTCTATCAGCAAACGATTACTTTCAGCGGCTTTTTTCTTTTAATTAAACAAGAAAAGCATATGCGTGCCGCAAATGCACGTTTTCAGGCACAAAACTCGACATTTTCAAAAAATTATTAATCTATAACGCTGTTATTTTGGCGGAACGTAACTTGTGTAGTTTTGAGGTTAATGTCAGTAGAATAAAATGACATATGTATCAAATCATAACATTGCATATTTATGGCTAGTGACATCTGTTACAAAAACCGGAAAGTAATTACCGACATACCTGGTAACCTTGGGATAACCTTGAAAAGTCCAGTCAAGATCAACATAAAAATCTTATAAATGGATACCCGAATTTTTTATTATATCGTTGTTTCCTACCAATTAATTTAAACAACTTTTGTCTGAAACATTATTTTATTTAATTAATATTTTGTGACATATTTAAGGAAAACTAAATAACTTTTTCAATATTTAACTCACGATATTTTGCTAATTATTTGTCAGAAGAGAAAATGGTACCAGATTTTTTTCCTCTATTTAGTCTCAAGAATATATTGTTCCAATAGCGCCATGAATTTGGTTAATTTGATGATTTTGAAATTTCACAAAATTAGCAAACAAAAGTCAAGCGCTATTGTAAAAATATATTTTTGAGACTAAATAGAGCAAAAACTCTAGTACTACTTTTTCTTCTGACAAATAATTAGCGAGATATCGTGCATTAAATATTGAAAAAGTTATTAAATTTTCCTTAAATAAAATTAAAAAATGTTTCAGATAAAAGTTGTTCAAATTAATTGCTAGAAAAGGACGATATAATAAAAAATTGGGATATCCATTTAAGACCAAGGTTAAATTCATAACGTCAGTAAATAGATCCTTTGAAGCCCTACAACTTTTGTCTGAAATATTTATCTCTAAAATGTTCTATTTCCGAAATAAAAGGGCTGTACGAGTGGTCTGAATCACTCTGTACATATAATAATTTATACGCGTATAATATATTAACACGTTTCAAATATTTATCAAGAGGCATTATCTCATACATTATCAATACCTCGCCTGTAATAAAATTGGATATCTGAGGTATATAGTCATCGACAAGTTTCAAAGTCTGCAAAAAACAGTAAATACTATATAATAATAATATATAATATATAAGCGAATATTATAATCCGTAACCTTTGAATCTGCATCTGCTTCTGTATGATCAATTGCAGTAGTAAACATTACATTTGTTATATTATTATCTAAAAGTAAATACAATTCATTAATTATATTATAAAGATTCTATTTGTTTTAGTGTAATATAAATAAAATATACTAACATCAAAGCTGAATGTGCGTCATTCAAAGGATCAGATATATCCAATCCATTACTTGCATTTATTCCTATTTTCTCAGTCATAACATCTGTTGTTTCAACAACCTTATCGTGTAAAATATTGTAACATACTTTAGCCTTAGAGAAATTTTTGTAATTATTAGTATCTGATATACAGTAACTAATGCATTTAAAACTTCGTTCTGTATGTCAGATCCAGGAATTACTCTAACTATAAGAATAAGATTGTAAGTTAATTACATACAAATAATATTAATGAGTAAACGCATAAAACCTATTTGAACTAAAAATATATCAAAAGTTAAGTTTAAAACTTTATATTAAATAAAATTATACTTACTTGATCATCTCGTTTTTGATGAGAATGTGAATATCCTCCATCGGTGGCAGATATCGCAGACAAACTATATTATCTGTTATACAAGCAATTGGAAAATTGTCCAGATATAGCGCATGAAGAGAAAAAAGGGGCCGACGACCTTATTGAAATATATATTTTTTTATCTTTTATTTATTTTTAATATTCTTTCATATAATTTGTTTTTTGTAATTTGAATGTATTACAACTTTCATTTATATCACTGTAATCTGTAACCTTTGAAGAGATGAATCTGTATCTGCTTCTGTATAATCAATTGTAGTAGTAAACATTACATTTCTTGTATTATAAAATATACTAACATATCAAAGCTTAATCTGTATAATTCAAAAGATCGTCAGATATATCCAATCCATTACTTGCATTTATTCTTATTTTCTCAGTCATAACATTTGTTGTTTCGACCACCTTATCGTATGAAATATTGTGACATGCTTTAACTTTAGAGAAATTTTTGTAATTATCTAATATACAGTAACTAATGCATTTAAAACTTCGTTCTATATGCCAGATCCAGGGATTATTCTATCTATTAATGACATACAAATAATATTAATGAATAAACACATAAAACCTATTTGAACTAAAAATATATGAAAAGTCAAGTTTAAAACTTTATATTAAAAGAATTATATTTACTTGATCGTCTCGTTTTCGATAAGAATGTGAATATCCTCCATCGGTGGCAGATATTCGGCATCGTTCAATAACAAATGAAATGGTTCTCTTATGCCAAATATCTTAGTGATCAATCAATAAAAATTTAGGAGATCCGACGCACATCGTGAAAAAACTTGGACAAGTCAACTTTCAGTCGAAAATGTGAGCGCAGCATTGTGATATCTTTGAGGTTAGGAAGCTTCAAAACCGAAATGCACGATTGTCAAACCTTCGCTGTCGCTCATTGCTCGACGTAAACTACCAACGTTGCGATCACGTTGCTCGTGTTCGACTCGAATTCACATGCTGTATAATATAATATATATAAAATAAATAAACTAGCAATATTTTATTTTTATTTCACCTCCTGTTCTACTAACCCGATATTCTTCTCTCTCTTATTCCCTATCGCTTGCTCACTCGCACTCGCTGCTCTTTACTTCTTCAGCGCGCTCGTAACGCCTCTGTTGTCGGAAAAACGAGAAGCACAAATCCCCTCTCCTCAGCGGTCTAGCGTTTCTTTCTTCCTTTCTTACTGAATCGTAATTTATGTGATTCAGACTTTAATCTTAAAATATCTCCACTTAGAGACAACGTACACAAAAAGCACAAGAACACTTTTCTTCCTATTTTTTAAAGAATCGATTGGGACTAAAAAAACGTCGATCGGTTCAGCCATTCCTGAGATATGAATATCTCACCTCGTTTCAACTCGCAGTTTCGCGTAATAATAGGCACTACCGTGCCTCTTGATCAGAGTTAGAAAATAAATGCGATACATTTACTACAAATGTTAAATATTATATTGATCGATAGAAAATATCTACAATTCAGATCAGAGTGGGTTCTAATTAGAACTTCACACCGGTCGTACCTTAGCACAAAAAGGTACAAAGAAAATAGAATCCGTAGTGCAATCTGTATTAGCAACCACGCATAGTTATACCATACAGCCAACTCCATTTCCGCTGATGGTAGATTATTGTCGTCTCTGTTAATTGTATTAAAAGAACCAGGGTCGGGAAGTAACTCGTTACTTATAACGCCGTTACTGTTACAGTTACTTTTTTTGTAACAAATTCGTAACGGCGTTACATTTTTTTTCTGTAATTGTAACGGTAACGTAGTTACTTTTTTTTAGTAACGGTAACGAATTTAATAGTTACTTTTATCGTTATTTTTCATATTTTTTAAAAATATTTGTGATATTGTATTTTCACCAATTATTAATTTTAAGATCATTCTAAGAATAGTTCTAAGTTATCATGAATCAATCACAGAGTCATGGACTATATTAGTATAAAAACAAATTTTATGAATATCGATCTTCAATGTCGATCTTTTGACGTGATACTATAGCATAAGCTTTAGACGCCAACAGCTGGATTCTGTAACTCGTTATTGAAGTTAACAACACTTCCGTTATCGTTGCGCAGCTTTTATATACCGTAAGAAAGCTACGCAACGATAACGAAACTGTCGTTAACTTCAATAACGAGTTAAAGAATCGCACTACAGGCGCTAGTTGCAAGTGTGCGATATACAGGGCATAGCGACGTACTGATGTATAGGCTGTGATTGGCTGATGACGCGTGGCGTGACATGTGTGGTGCGTGTGCATTAAGGACGATGAGAAGGATGAGACCTGGGCTGTGTTCCGAAATTCATTGTCAGTACTGAAAATCTATAGTATACGTAACAAAAATTATGTATTTTCAATACTGACAGTGAATTTCAGAACATAGCCCTGGTCTACAATATGTGTCGTAAGTTGTAAACCGTAAGAATTGGCGAATCACAGTTGATTATTACAAAAATAATCGGCTATAATTGATCAGTTCTTACGGCTTACAGCTTACAATACATATTGTAGACCAGGCCTGAGAGTTGGAGGCTTGAGCTGGTGTACAATTATGACACGTGGCTTTGCTTAGATGCCGGCGTGCATGTAGAAAGCTATTCTCGCGTAGAGTTTTACGTGTGGGCTTTTTCAGCATTCAGCTTCCTAAAATTGTGTTCGATTTGGTCTGATTCACGATTAGTGAATGTGTTTTAGATTTTCCTCGATTAATATAACCTATAACCAATTGTGCTCATTATTATAAGCAATTCTGTTTTTGCATCGCCATTAGTAATTCCTTTTGTGCAAGATACTCATCTCTGTTTTGTGTTAATAAGTGAAGCCTTTCTCCTTCAACGATAAGAAAAATTAAATCTGGATTATAATTTATAATTTCCCATTGTTATTTCTCTGCATCAAGACAATCAATTTTTGTGATTTATTGTAGCCACATTGCTAAAAACTTGAAGTGACTGAACAAGCGAGTACGTTTCAATCCCCGAATAAAATAGACTGTAAGGCACCACGGCCAGCATATTCAGAAATTTTTATATTTGAGCCCAAACTGAGCAACGAAGAGAATTTTGCATTTACATGCAAATTATGCTTAAACAGAAAAATTATTCAATCGAATAAAAGCTCTATAGCCAACTTGAAGAAACACATAAATATAAGTTTGATTTCTCATTCTTATTTATATCAATTTATATCAAAATATAATAATATGTTAATATCTGCTATCTTTTTTAAAATTATTTCTGCTATTTTTTAAATAAAATCGTACTTTATTTACATAATATAATTTTATATAATATGATTCCTATAGTCCTGCAGTCATTCTACACAAAATCATTAAAATTATCAAAAAATAATTTGTGATATTTTATATTTTATTATAACATATTTTAACAAAATATAAAATTTTATAAATTAATTATTTTGTATAATTATATCTTAATACTTCTTTGCATAGAATAATGAAATAAATCAAGTAGAAAAACAATAAATATACAGCTACTTTTTAAAAAATTATGCTTATACGTAATATTTTTTTAAACACGTGTTTAAAAAACCTGTTTAAGCTATGCGTTGTTCACAATTGATTTATCTTAATCTGTGAATAAAAGTATTAAAGTACGGTTATCAAAATAGTTTATAGATTTTTTTTATATTTTGGCAAAAATATATTAAAATGAAATATAAAATTATTGACATTATATAAATTTTTAGTCAATAGTTATAACTATATAAAAGAATTAATATATAAAACTAATTTTCAAAATATTAAAATTACAAAATAATATAAATTTCTTTTAATTTGTTAAATATTATTTTAGATTTCAAAGAATTTATACAATTCTATCAAATGTTCTACATTGAATCAAATCTACAATATAAGAGTAGTAGGTATAAAAAAGTATAGCATACAAAATTATGACTAGATTAACAATTCTTTAATTAACGAATTAATTAATACTTTCTTTTTTGACAAAATTTTTGTCTTTTACTTGTATAGAAAAAAATAGTTACTTATGTCAAAATTTTTATCAAATATAACAAATCTTAACATATAATAAACAAATATTAATATACGAGGTGTGTGAAAAAAGTAATGAGACTGATTTTTTATCTACCAAAGTTTTTATTTTTTTTCAAACAACAATATTGTCTCCTTCAAAGTAGTTCCCTTCGGCAGCTATACACCAGCAGAGTTGTAGTTCCCAGTCTTAGTAGCAGCGCTAAAAGTCTTCAACTGGTAGGGCCTTTAACATGTCGGTCACATTCTTTTGAATGTTCTCCAGAGTCCCAAAATGACGTCCTTTCAAGATATTTTTCAATTTCAGGAAAAGAAAAAAGTCACAAGGACTCAGATCAGGTGAATAAGGAGGCTGTGGAACAAGAGGAATGCCTCGTCGGTTTTTGAAGTTGAAGGTCTCGCTGAGCGAGGTTCATCTTCAACATGTTCTAGGTCTTCCAAAAATTATTTGTGCCAGCGAGAAACTTGTGCTCTTGATAACGAATGTTCCCCATAGGCCTGTTTCAACTTTTCAAAAGTCACACTCGCGGATTCCCCAAGTTTAACACAAAACTTGATTGCATAACGTTGCTCTAAATTACGCTGTTCCATTTCCGTAACACACAATAAAAACACAACTTCACTGATGGCGCTCTAAAAAATCACGATGGCTGTACGGAGCTGAAACTCGGACTGAGCATCTGGAAGAGATGAACACACCGGTCTACACGAGTAAAACATAGCGTTGCCAGATCGCTCGCAGTGTTGTCAGTCTCATTACTTTTCTCACACACCTCATAAAATCTTTGCAAGTTTTATCTATTATCTTATCTATTATCTATCTATACAGGGTGTTACCTTCGCCTTCATTACGAAAGTTTTCATTGAACAGCAATCTCATTTCACTGTATGATCTTTGTCTATCCCCCCATCCTCTCATCATCAATAGCGAAACTCTCTCATGCTCTGTAAGAGAAGCCATTTGGAATTGAAAATAAAAAATTTACAAAAATTTGGTATAAAAGATTCGGTTTCTTTACCTTTAAATAAAAATAATAAGTAACGTACCATTGATCGTTAATAATAATATAATAATTCAAAACGGACTAAAATAATATCAAAACTTGTTAAATCGATGAAAACTCAAAAACAATCTATTATTTGTTTGACACTGATAGAATCGAGACAAATAAAAACCTTGAAGCATACACTTTATCGATGGCGAATAAATTTTCTGGATATCGATCCTGGGATTTTTGAGCTCGCTAAAACCGAATCCGACGTCGGATTTTGCAAATTCAAGATGGCCGATTCAAGATAGCGGCCGATATTTAAGAATAACAAAAATTGGATCTCGTTTAAGGAGCTTTTGATGTCGTTTCTGAAATCGAATCCGACGTTGGATTTTACAAATTCAAGATGACCGATCCAAAATAGCGCCCGATATTGAGGAATTATCAACAATCGGAGTGTGACCTCGTACGTAACGTAAAATCTCACTCTTCACATTATGGGGGAGGGTAAAAGTATGTATTTCCAGTCTAAAAAAATTAATTGACCTTGATATGACTGACACATAACTTTAAGAACAAGGTCAAGGTTGAAAACGTCATATCCGAACGTAAAATTTTTCAATCTTGACACTTTTAGATCAAAAGTATGGCTTTTCAGTCCTAAAAAAGTCCGGTTTGACTTTAATAATAATCTTAACTCATGACCTTGAGAATAAGGGCAAGGTCACGGCTGAATGTCCCTCGTTGACCTCTACATTCTTATTCTTATGCGTAACATTGCTCCCTAGCAGGTGCATTTTCGAAGATATTCGCGTTTTCAGCCTAAAACAAGTTTAGACCTTTATGTGACCTTCAGAAGTCAAAATTGGCAGTGTTTAAGGTCACAGCCGAACGTAAAATTTTCCGCCCTTTCCATTTCTGGGGTCAAAAGTATGGGGTACCATTTAAAAAAATTGACCTGACCTTTAAATGACTCGCAAGATCATTGTCAAGGTCAAATCCAAGGTCACCGTCAGATAGCCAGTAAAAAATAATAAAAACCCAGTACTTCGCATTTTTTTTAGGCCTCACATTTTTCGAGTTATTCTGCTTTTCCCGGACTTTTATAACACCCTGTATACGCAAACTCATTAGTAGAACACATTGATAATGTGGATATCAGGCAGGTTTAAAATATATCGGTTCACTGCAGATCCTCTCCACAGGCAAAAACTGAGAATTTCGATCTTACATATGAATCTCGGAGGCCTTAAAAGCCCGTATAAACTTTGTCCGATCCAAAAATATTCGATATGTTACAGGTTTTATACATTTGACAAATTTGCGTGTGCACCATTTTGAATTGAGAGCCTAATTTAAAAAACGGGCTCGATACGATTGTAGAGCAATTCGTCGCGAGTAAATAAAAAAAAGCATGGAAATTGGTTAAGAATTACGCCGTCTAGCGATTTTTGCCTACAAAAAGACCCATTTGTCCCACTATGCGGCGGGCCTGAATTCCGCCCTTCATTCGGCGACCGACGAGTCCGGGAGGAGTCACGCCCGCGATCGCTAGCTCCCCCAAATGCCTCGCGCCGTGACCCACGAATACGCTCGCCGCTTTTCTCCCGGGAGGGCGGGCTGGCCCCCCGGCGGGCCTCTTTCTCGCGCCGTACGGCCACGCTTTCAAGCTCGGCCAGGGACGGACAGACGTTCGGAGTCTGCGTCCTTTGGTCGACGCCCGGGACGAATCCTTGTCCCGCGATCGCGACCGTCTGCATGTCGACTTCATGTGTATAGGACCGGAAGGTCTGCGTCCCCACGTCGCGCGTCGGCGGGAACTCTCGGACTATTGCTCCCCGGGTGGTCTGCGTTTCATCGAGATGCGTCCTCCACACCTCCATGACCTTAGCCCAGAATCCGGGACGCTCCCGACGGATCTGCCGGAAGAGTTCTGGGTGGCATAGCCGGAGCTCCACCCACTTCTTGAGCATCTGCGACATTCCTGCACGTCTCGACTGCTTCTAGCAACCTACGCGAGTGGAGAAGTCCCGATCACAAAAAAAGCTCCTCGCTCATCCCAATCGCCCGGCGACCCCTTTTCCTTTTCCCACAATCACCAATGCCCGACACCAAAGTCGACAACACGAACATTCCTAACACCACATTCACTAAATATCGCCACTGTTTACTTGGTTGGCTCGGACGACACGTACGGTTTTAGATCCTGCACGATCTCCGTCACCGACGAAGGACGCGATGCGTCCGCCGCTTCTGGGAGATGACGTCGCGGGGAAACTCGAGGAACCGGAGTTCGCGGAACGAAAGATTCTCGACCAGGAGAGGCCGGCTCCCGATACTTTGAAAGTACCGACCGTGCGAATGTCGTCGCCGTTCCGGGGAGTCTCGCCGCCGCCGATATCGATACCGCCAGAGGAGATCCCTCCTCTCTTCGTATCGCAAGCGTTTCCGCGGCCACTGGCTCAGGGGCCGGAAACGCGCCTGATCAATCCCGCGATGTCGGCCAGTGACGCATATGATATTATGCGTTGCTGGAATTAGTTTTTCCGGGACGCGAGGTAGCGACGTGGAGACGTTGCTCATGCGAATCGAGGAGGAGCGTGCCGTGGTACCGAATCAAGAGATCTTGCTCGGTTTCGTGGCGCGATTTCGAGGGAGCGATGCGCGTGAAGTTCGGCGATCCCGATTTTCAGCTCGCGTTGCGCGACGAAATTATTGGGTCTGGGGAAAAGTTCGTCGCGTCTTTTTAGTAAAATTCAACTGGTTTTCTTATAGTGTGAAAATGAATTTATTTAAACCAAATATGCTCCATTATTATCGACAATGTTTCGCCATTTTTCGAGCAGAGCCATGATGCCATCGGTGAAGAACTTCTGTGGTTTCTGGTTGAAAAACTGAATCAAGTGGTTTTCACGCTTCTTTTGAAACCAGCTTAATTCCATTGAGAGAGTTCTGCAGAGATCGGAACAAGTGACAGTCAGAGGGTACTATGTCTGGACTATACAGTGGATGCATCAAAACTTCCCAACCAAGCTCTCGCAATTTTTGACGGTTCATCAAAGAAGTGTGTGGTCGGGCGTTGTCATGATGGAAGACAACACCTTTCCTATTATTCAATTCGGGCCGTTTTCTTTCAATTGCCTGGCGTAATCTCTCTAGGTGTCTACAGTAGAGTTTAGAATCAATCGTCTGACCAACTGGAAGTAGCTCATGGTGGACGAATCCCTTCCAGTCCCATCACACACACAGCATCACCTTTTTCGGCGTCAATCCTGGCTTCGCGAACGCTTATGACGGCTCACCATCTCTTATCCACGATCTCTTACGCTTCCGATTGTCGTACGTGATCTATTTTTCATCACCGGTTATGACACGTTTCAGAAATGGCTCGATTTCATTGCGTTTCAGTAGCGCATCGCAGATATTAATTCGGTCTATCATGTTTTTCGCGCTCAACTCATAAGGAACCCATACATCGAGTTTCTTTTTGTAACCAGCTTTGTGTAAATAGTTCAAAACAGTTTTGTGGTCAATGCCTAGTTCCATATCAATATCGACACTGCTGATATGCTTATCTAAGCTGGACTTTTTCAAGAATTTCATCAGCTTTTTCAGTGATTGGACGACCAGAGCGTGACTCATCTTTCACATCAAAATTACCAGAACGAAAGCGAGCGAACCATTTCCGCGCAGCAGATTTTGATAATGTACCTTCACTGTACACAACACAAATTTTTTCACAAGCCTGCGCAGCGTTCTTCCCTTTGTCGTAATAATATAGCAAAATATATCGCAATTTTTCATTACTTTTCTCCATTTTCAAACGCAAACAACTTTCCAACCACTGCACTAATTTCGATGTTTATACACTCAAAGTAACGCCCGATGTGTCACCTTTCCAACAAGCGTTTACTGGTGTCACTGCGATCTGTGTTTCCTGAGTTATTTGCAATTGACGCCATCTATCGGAAAAACACACGAACTTTTACCCAGAACCAACATGAAGCGCACGCAGGGAGATCATGAGCCTGTTGCCGACTTTATAACGTGTATTCTTGGACTATTCGGTCGGCTGGACCCACCATGGAGTGAGGTCGAGCAACCAAATTACGCCCATCGAAATATGCTCCAGAGATTACAGATCGCCGTGCATTGCGACGATTTCGTGGACTTTGACGCGTTGGAGAGGCTAGCCATGCGCGTCGAGCAAGCCAGTATCGTGCACTACCGCCTCCCGAAAGACCCGTGTGTCCGGATCTCGCCTACCGGTCACCGCCGCGCTCGTCTCGGCCATCTCCGACGATGACGGCTGAGCAGTTACCGAATTCCTGAGTTCCGGAGCGCGAAGTAATCAGTAAATGGAAGCGTCCGCGCGCCGCGGAGATGACGCGTCGACCGGCGGGGCGACCCCGCCGGCCCCGGTGAGGGAGGATCGCGGGGTGACCCCTCGAGTCAGGGGCGCGAGGGCGGAGAAGTACTCGGCAGGAAACTGCCGGGGAATCGGTCTCCGGACCGGCTATGCGTGGCAGTTCCGATAAGTGTTGGAATTGCGACGCGACCGGTCATTTGGCGCGCAAGTGTCGCGCGCCGCCGTGCATCCACTGTTATCGCTGCGGTCGCGCGCAGCAGATATTGAGGACATGTCCCTCATGCGCGGGAAATGGGGGAAGGAGACGGTAGAAACTACGTCTCCTCCCGCTTCCGAGATCCGCGATAATGAACAGAAGGTGGCGAGATCGTATGGAGCGTTTCAGGGCAGCGGGCGAACGTTCTTGCAATTTTTGGAGATTCTAATTGGTGAATACCCCCTGCTCGGGTTAGTCGATACAGGTTCTGAACGAACCTTTTTTGATGCTGAAGGTATCGACGTGATCCGCGAGCAGGGGATACCGTTCTCGCGTACCGATTCTTCCCGGATCCGTCTGGCGGATGGGACGCTGACTACGGTGGACGGGTCAGCGGACGTGAATATCGAATTGCAGGGACGCCAAGAAACGCTCGCTATCGGATTTTTACCGAATCTCGCAGTGCCGGCCATTCTTGAAATGGACATTCTCGCGAAATTTAGATTAGTTGCCGATTTCGCCCAGGGCGAATGGAGTTTCGCGGATGACGCCCTGAGTCCCTTTCTGCAACGAGCGCGGACAACAGAGCTTGTGTTGCGGGGTCTCGGAATTGTCACGGGAGCAAGAAAACGAGCTCACGAAATTTATCGAAAATACCGTACCGACCGCTGCCGAAAATCCCGGCGTCACGTCAGTAGTATGTGGGAAAGTATGGCCCGTCCAAACATTCCCCCTCCACTCGACCCGTCGGCGCCGGTGGGCGTGGTTTAGTGGCGTCCTCGACGGTTCGACTGAATGCTCCAACTCAGTATTTGTTTCGTTTTCCTCTTCTTCAGTCGATGGCTCTTCACTCGTCGATTTGTAGGAATAGCTATTTTCACTCTCTTCCTCGTCAATTTTGGTGGACAAGCACTGAGCCACATAGACGTTGTCACGTTTCCTGATGTTGATTTAGCTTTGTTCGATGTACTAGTGTTTCAATTTGTATGCGTTGCGTAATGCACAGTGATAACGACTGTTTTCTAAATGCGTGGAATGAGCAAGCTTCTACACGTTCGCTGGATGAAAGATCACTGGACACCGGCGAGATATTCTCTACATTATACACGTTTCGGGCTAGTAAATTTTGCAAGTAGCTCGCTTTTTCCTTGCCCTTTGTCATAAAGTCACGAATATGGCTCGTAATTTCACGCAAGCGCGGATAAAAATATTTCGGATTGCTCTCCCCGTCGTACCACTCGATACCATGATAATTCTGCAAAAGCCAGTTATTTATTCGCCTTGATTTTTCATTCAATTCCGCAAATGAATACTCTGGAACTAAGATCCAATGACCGACGAATGACTCATTAATACCGACAATAGCCACCTCTTTGAGCACGTAGACATCGTTGCTATCGCGGAAACATTGTACTTCGATTATGACATCCATGTTCCCTCTGTATATGCAATTCTGCTTCCCCCAAACTATACTTTTCACGCTTCGAAATCGACTGGACTCTTTTCTCAAAACTTTTACTCAGGAGGCTGCGACCGCTCCTAAAACTTAGGAAGCGGGCAAAAATTCGCGGCGACCTGTCAGTCCCCCTCCGCCTATTCGCAACAATTTTCCTCAACCACAGTTGTTGGGCGCCAGGCACGATTATCATGCCCACCAACACGAACGATAGCGGTAGCGGCGGCGAGACGACTCGATCGCTTACGAGACCGGTAGCTCCTGGGATTATAGTCGGAGTCGGGAGTGGGTTCTTTCTCTCAGGATTCTCGGGAACCGGATGATATTATTTGGGGAAATAAATAGGATGCAAACTGTCTAACATAGAACAACGTATATTTCCTGCCGTGCAACCACGGAATTACAGTTCGGTATTCTATTCCGGGCGACAACGGAATCCCGCCGGAATCGTGACTCAGCGATAACTTTTCGGTATAAGTGACGACTCGTGGGCCACGGACAAAAATTTCACGATTGACTCCTGACGAAGAGACGATAACGACCCCGGTATGTCCTCGCAGCGCACGATTTCGATAGCTGCTGAAACTCGCGTACAAAAGAGAGACGCCCTGCTCCCCGCGTTCCGCAGGAGGACCGCCAAACGGCTTCGGACACCAAACCGCAACACAAATTTTCGCCAAAGTCCGACAGCCGATCGGTCCCGCCGCGCAAGCGGTTCACGCAGACAAAGGCTACTACAGACAGGTACCATTATACTTTCGCTCGCCTGCGGCAGTCTCCTTCGGTTACGTCGCGCTCCTCCACTGGTCCGATCCGCTCGCTCTCCTCCTCGCCGCCTGCGCTCGCTCGATCTCTCTCCCTCTCTCTCTCTCTCTCTGGCTCGCTTCTCTCGCTCTCGTTATCTCTCCGGAATCCGCACGAGCACGATACCCTGCACTCACGTGCACCCACGACACCAAAGATGCGATAGCTTCCTAGGATCTCGAGATCTTTCTCGCTACCACAAATCTTGCGTTCGCTCTTGGTTCGCGTCTTCGCCAGAAGTGAGTCCTTCTCCGATCTCGAGAGACGTTGCTTCCGTTGCTCCAATTTTTTTCCTTCCGGAATCACGCGACAACGAGATGATGCTCTTTATTTTCCCCTCTGTCGACGAGCATCTTCTGCGTGATCCAAGTTCCTCGCTGTCAGGTGTCGTGCCCCGGTTTGTTTTCTTGACTACGACAATATACAAAAATACATCGACAGCGGTGCGATATTAACGGCACAATTGTTCGAAAACAAAATTAGAAGCGGGCCAACGACATCACCTGAGAGATCCCTTAGTGTTCGCGGCGGCTCCTCGATACCTCCCTCCTTCCTCCTCGGTCTCATCTCCCTCGTCCGCTGCTCTTGCTGGTCGGAGGCTACCCGCGGCGAAGGGGCACACACGTTATAGGGACGTGGGAGTATCACCAGAAAGAAAAAGAACAGCAATCTCGCACTCGTTGGTACGAGATCGCTCGCCAACCAAAATATATCCGCGATTCTTCCTTAAAATTACGCAGCTCGTTTCACGATCGCGACCGAGCGCGATAGCCCGGGGACCCCCTCGGAGGCCCTCCGCCTCTTGTAACGGGCGACCCCAAAATCGCCACGTCACAAGGGTTATGATGTTGAAAATCTTTACATTGGAAGGGGAATGACGTCGACAAGAAAAGTGGAGGACTCGTTTTAATCGCTATAATCTACAATGACTTGACGAGAAGAATCTATTTCCAGCACGCTTTCAAATTCAGCGTAAACTAAGCAGTTGATCGTTATTGTGAGGGCTTTTTCGAATCGTATTTCCATTCGCAAACTACCATATTTCACAAGGTTCCATTGAGCCGCGCAATTAGCCGATAGATCAGGAGTGAGATCGAAGGCGAAAAGAGTATAACCAGCAGGATAATCTTCTCTGGATATAGAATTAGTTTCATTCAAAAAGTGAATACCCATTCTCGAGAAAAGTGTGTGATACGCCTCGGCGTAGAGCATCTCGTTATCAGAGAATTTTGGCTGTAATGGCCTGCTAGGGATTTGAGTTCCATCGACATACAGTGAAAAGAAATTTATTCCATAATGCTGGAAATTGAACGCATTTAAATGTCGGGCACCGTTAAATGCTTTTTATCGACAAAACCGGCAATAATACGCTTCGGTATTTATCCAAGAATGACGTTGTCCAGTGTTTCTCCTACGCCACTATGAATCGTGAATGATATAACTTCGACTCTCGTGGGAGGGTATTTAGCAGTAGTCCTGGTGAACATTTTCGTATGAGCGAGTAATATGCCTGGATTTATTCTAACTCTTCTGATAAGTAGTGTAGCATCTAAAACGCGTATCCGTGACATAGTATTTCCCTCCATAAGACAGAAGGAATTTTTTGAACGAACAAGCCTCATGCGTACTTCGAAACCATTGATCAACAATTTATCTTGATTGAAGACGTTGCAGTGAAGATGACCTACGAGATCTAGCGTTCGCCCTCCTTGTACAAAAGAGGCTCGCTTGTCGAGTCCGTGATTGCATGGCGTCGCTTCCGGTAGAGCGTTCATGTTCCTCGCCGTATCGTTGTACCACAGGCGCGAAGCCAGGTGGGAGGTTTCTTACTGGTGAAGCATAATTTAATAACGCATCTATGTAAGCGCGGTAAGCGTAAGCATTGTTTGGAGGAGACACCAGTTTTTGGTTGAAATATACGTCGATTTGATTGAACATCGAATGCAATATATGGTTTACGGGGCCTACTTTTGCGGCGGCAGCTCCTGCTACAGTTTACGTTTCTACTCGTATGCGTAGCGACAGCATGGTGTGAGCAAGATTTATATATTCTTCTCCATGCCCGGGTACGACGAATTCGATGGGCGTCGTCTGTGAGAGAAGACAGGGTTTGTAGTGAATCCATTGTGAACTCAATGCTGATTTGTGTAGGCGGCAGGGTGAAGAGATCGAGTTCACTCTTTAAACATCCACAGGAATGCGTATGAAGAAAGGACATGCTTCGAAAGCACGCGTTTGTTGTTGTTGTTTAGGAAAAAATATCTGACACGTTACGCTTCTTGATAACTCCCCGACGTTTAGCAAGGCGCCTCCCGATTTTCTTCACTGAACGCTTCTTCGCCGGCTTCTTCGCTAGCTTCTTATCCCGTTTGTTCCCCTGTACGTTTCTTCGAGTCGCTTTCCTCTTACTTGATTTAGAAGCGTTGACTAGACGTATGGGTGCAGATGATTTGCCGCTATATCTGCTTAGCGTGACGAAAGGAAATTGAGCTTTTCCGATGTTCGCAGGAGTTTTATATCCAGACCCCTCCATCAGTTTGTTAATGTGTTCTTCCGATCTTCTTTTGAGATTTGAACCTGATTCCTTGAGCGCGTTTTAACAGCTGCTTTCAACGGTGTGTTATCCTCCACGTCATCGAGTATATTAATCCCTGCGCTTCTTCTCCAAGAGCTTCTTTTCCAACGACACGCGCACCACTGGCCAGATAAGGTAACACACGCCTGAATAGACCACCGAGAAAACTACTGATACCATGACCACGCTGATACTGCAATTCTACAAAAACTCGCGGAATTCCGCCGCCGCGATTTCCCCCGGACTGCGCTTCGTAATCTCTAAATAATATGTCATATCTTGCTAATCACAACGTCTAAATTGTAATGTAACTGTCAACGTCCCAAATTCAAATGGTATTCTTCGCCAACCTGATTTCTTATACCTATTTCGATCGTGTGGAAACATGTTAACCGCAATGGAATATAATTCGGCGATGAAAATGCTTCACCATGTTACGGCCGTAGACATATTTACCACCGTTGTATTCGACGGGGACACGGAGAAGAGGAGAATACACGTCTCCCGTTATATAGGACTCACAAATGTCGCAATAAACAAAGAGTTTATCGGGTACACCCCGCACCGTACTAGCTGGTTCGTCGGACATAAATTCACGTTTCGACGTGATGAAAGAATAAAACCTTCTTTCTCCAACTTTCCGGGACTCGCATTATGATCAGTATTGGGATGGTGCGCTATATGCCTCTGTATAATTTTCGGCAAGTTGAGATGAATGAATTCCTCGGTCGGTCTATACATATCGAAGCAGAGCATACGAGCCACTTTGTCGGAAAACTTCACGAAATGAAGACTATTGCATTCTTTAATATCACACGTGCAGTACACCGTTACTTTACCACCCTGATGAGGATCCAGGCAATGTGCGTTTTGAGTAATGAGCTAGCGTTGTTTAAAGACTGTAACAGTTCACTCACCGTGGTGTAAACACCGGAGATTATGCGGCTAAGCCCGAATTTGGGTAGATGGTCGTCACCTTTTGTGATGACTGATTTGGCGTTTTTGGTATTAATATTTTCACGCGGCAATGAAATGAATACGAGTTCTGTATCTTCCTTGGGACGCACGTGTAAAAAACTAAAGGGGAATTTAATTTCGGTAAGCGCAACTTCCCATAAGCCAGTCAGCTTCACTTCTTGAGGCAATTCCGTAATAAATGAAGTAGTTGTATTTTCGGGATAGTGTCGTATGCTACTATTGCTCGGTAGTATCATGAGAAACTAGTTTTCCCCCATCATGGTTTGGAAGCAGTTTTATATTCGAAGCAGCTATCCAGGAATTGAATTTAGAAGGGTAACCCCGCCAGCTGGCGAAAAATTCTTTATTAGCTCCTCGTCTTCGGCGTCGTATCACCTTATCCACGATAAATTCTTCTTCTTGTAAGTTTTTGTTTACTCCGGCTAGTTCGTGCTCGTAAAATATCCCATCAATCACTTCACCTGACAGATCACTCAATTGGCACACACGGGGATTTCGCCATTCGAGAATACGGTGAATACGAAATATTTCTTCCGTCCAGTTTGCCTCATAGCCTTTCTCAAAGATTCCTTTCGCTCTACTGACACGCACTAGTGTACCCACTTTGTATTTAGCTCCTCGACTATGATTTCTTTGATCGAGTTTATCGAGATGATGGTATCGCTGTTGCATATGTTCACGAGCGATGCGTGCGTTTTCCAGCGTGATGCTTGCCGGTTCCTTTTTAATGATTGAATGTCGAATATGATTGTAAGCGTGCACGATGCCTTGCAAAACATCTATGTAGCGATGTGTATTTTTGTGTGTAAAATAGCGCCATAAACGTTCTTTGAGTGCTCTGTTGAAGTGTTCGATCACCGCTGCTTTGACATCAGGATTTCGCACGGTGCAAAAACTTATGTCCTTTTCCTTTAGAAATTTTTGAAATGCTTGACCGATTAATTCTTTACCCTTGTCACTCTGTAACCACACCGGTATTCGCCCTTTGCTTCTTGACAGCACGCGACGAAAAGCTTCCGTCATGCAGGCCGAAGTCTTACTTCGTATTGGTTCTACCCAGACAAATTTGCTAAACACATCGATGATTGTCAACAAGTAACAATAGCCCTTGTTGTATTAGGTTGTTCGGAAAGTTCGTTTCAAATTTTTTAAATAAATTAAGAGCGCAATATTTTACACAAAGAGGAACTTTATTGAAGCAAATATGTACCGTTTTGTTCAACGACCTTGGCCCATCTTTCAGGAAGCTGCATGATGCCTTTGCTCCAAAATAAAGGTTTCTTATTGGCGAAGAATTTATCAAGATGACTTTTGAGGACTTTCAAAGACTCGAATTTCTTGTCCCGAAGAAAATTTTTTAAAGAAAGAAACAGTAGTCAGATGGGGCAAGGTCGGGAGAATATGGAGGATGAGGAAGAACGTCCCATTCGAAGTCTAACAGCTTCCTATGGGTAGACATTGCGACGTGAGGTCTGGCGTTATCATGATGGAAAACAATTCCACGCCTGTTGGCTAATTCAGGGCGTTTCCGTACGATGGCAGTCTTCAGTTCGTCCAGTTGAAGGCTGTACATCGCCGCGTTGATGGTTTCGTTTGGTTGAAGAAGCTCATAATATACCACGCCCTTAAAATCCCACCAGATACTCAGAAGAACCTTTTTCGCGTGAAGCCTCGGCTTGGCCACTGTTTGCGTAGACGCGTCGCTGGTTCCCCACGACCTCTTGCGGCTAACATAATTGTATAGGATCCAACTTTCATCGCCTGTTACGATCCTCTTCAAGAACGGTTCTTTTTGGTGCCGTTGAAGCAGCATATCGCAGACGTTCACACGTTCCAGCAACTGCCGTTCATTCATTTCGTGTGGCACCCACACATCCAGTCGACTTGAGAATCCTAGCTTCTTCAGATGGTCATGCACGGTGCAAACAGACTTATGCAGAGTGTCGGCGAGTTCTCTAACTGTCACTCGAGGATTTTCGTGCACGAGATCCATAAGAAGCGTTTCATCAACCTCCTGAGGCCGGCCTGAGCGAGCTTGATCTTCCATGTTGAAATCGCCAGCTTCGAATCTTCGATACCATTTTCGAACTGTCTGGTGAGTGACGCAGGCATCTCCATATACTGAGAACATCTCATTCAGGGTCTGCGAAACCGTAAAGCCACGTTTAAAGCAATATAGCATCACATGACGAAAATGGACTTTTTGATTCTCCATTTTTCAAACCGATTTCTGACGAAATAGTTGCACTTAGGAAGATCTGCGAAGTTTCCTTAGCAGGCTCATAGATCCGGGAATGTTTGTTGACAAACATAAAATCATTTAGAGCGCCCTCGTTCTTACTAATTACATAGAAATGTGGAGCGCGCGAAATTTGAAACGAACTTTCCGAACAACCTAATAATTTCGGAGATTAGCGAGTTCAACCAAATCAGCCTCCCACAGATCGTCGATATTCGTGACGTTGTAATGCGAACGTGGAAATTTATGTCGTATCGGTCGATGAAGTGTGTACGCATCCTGCAACTGAAGCCAGCGAATAATCTCTTTACGTGCGGAGCCGCGTCCTGCTGTTCGTGAAAGATTTTTTATCACAGAGTATCCTGCATAGTGTGCAGTATTGTAGTAAAATTTTGCTCGGTCATTCCAGCGTGTTCCAATTGATCAAACGTCTTTTATTCATTGATTTAGAAGCGTTGTCGTCCACTCGCGTTTTACGCCTATATTGATCGGAAGTTATAAATGTCGCGTGTACACGCTCTGCGTCGCGTTTTTCAGCGAGAGACGTGTCTCCGATAGTACGTTTGCACGTTCGTCCTTTCGTTGGTGGAAGTCGATGTGCATAACTATTAGCCGGTGAAGAAGCTATATTCAATTCTAACGGGTTCCAATCTATCATGCGTTTTTACTCGTTGGTTTAGAAGTGTCTCCGCGCATTCGCGTTTTATTTCTATTCTCATTGGTTGTTACAAATAGAGCCCGTCCATCCTCGTGATCTTTTTCCTCAAGCGATGTCTGGGCAATTTTACGTTTAGACCAAAGCTGCTCGTTAGGCGATGGGAGTGGAGTGCTGCTACCTCTCGGAAGAGTTTCTCTCAATCTCGCAGAAAGATCATTCTCTTCCGTGACTTCTTCCAGTAATTCTCGATTTCCCACAAATTCCGGAGGAGTACCCACTTTATGCAAAAGGCGTGCAAACTGTACTCTCGCTATTGCTTTGCTGGTTTTTCATTCACAAGCCGCGTCGTTCAAGAGGCCGATGATATTAGATCCTCTCAAAATTCTATCATCTATTGTCACGACTCCTTGTCTGTCCCAGCTTAATCGTCCGGGTACCGCCATATCACACAAATGGGCCAGCAGCTTGCGCGCTTTAGTTCGGTAACTCTTTGGTACTTTATTCAGTATTCTTCTGATACTTTTCTGTTCGTTGGTGCGGTGGTGACGACTACGTGTATCGGCTCGTACGTGTTGAGAAACGTTCAACGTTCGACGTACTCCGGTCTCTATATTGGGAATATCTTCATTTGCATCTATACCTGCGTTTTCTTCTATCGCGTTTCCGTCAACGTATTCGTCATCTTCGCGAAGGGTATTTTCCCCTTCCGCAGCGTTTTCATCATCGTCGTCCTTACCAGCATCGGATTTCTCTTCTTTTTTTCCGCGTAATCGGTGTTTTCCCGCTATCGAAAATAGTATAGATATCGCTGAAACATCTCTCTATACAATCTCCATTTTTTCCGTGCTCCTCCGAGGTCCGGAAAGTTAAGAATTCTATGCATCTCTGCGTCGAGACGCGACAAGACGGACCCCGGAGTGCGCACCGTATTTTCATTCTCTACCGGTGCTATGTTCAACCCAGTTGCAGGATTATCTGTCAAAACAGAGGGAATCGCAGTCGAGGAAGACGCCAACGACGACAACACCGAAGTCGGTGATGTATGAGCCTGCTGCTGCAATCTCTCAAGATTATCCGTAGAAATCAGTATCATCTTCTTGGCTCTTTCCATGATTCAAGTGCGAACAGTTTTAATTATCGATAATTTTGGATAATATAGCCCCGAATATAGGGCCAATCAGATAAGGTAGAAATCCTCCACGCTGCACTATCACTCTCCGTTTGCCTCTCCAATCGGCACGATTATTAGCAATATGACGTAGCGTTGCTTTGTAACGTGAAAGACGATTTTTTCCCTTCTGCCGAGCGGTACGTTATCTTTGAGCGTGTTGAAGGCACACTCGCAAATACATCTGATGAAATTACGGTCAGCTTCTCGCAGAAATGCAGCGCGTTGTTTCTCCGTCAAGTAGCACAACGCCTTTAGAACAGAGATGTTTTTCTGACCGATGGATCGCTTTGTCAGGCTTGCTGTTTTATCACTTTTTTTCGCATCCGTTCTGCTTCCACCACCCATTGTCATTACGACAACAAGACTGTCCCGAAATAAGCATATGCACGGGTTTTATACGTAACTTCTGGTGGATCCCCGTCGAACGTAAACATAGTATGTAGTATCAGTGGGGAGGATACATATACGAAACCGATACTCATTCGGAGTAGATTGTTTCGGATCGAGCAACAGATATCCATGTGGAAACGACGTAGCGTCATAGTAAGCTTCTTCCAAAAACTTTGAATCTTCCGGACATACCTGCCTGACCAAGTGTCGAATCTGAGCATGATCGCGGGGGTTTTTGAACACGATGTAATTCGCGTTGAGAGAAATATCTCGTTGCCCTCGTCCTTGATGAAATAGATTTTGCAAAATGAATATAACACTAAGGTTTTTGTGATGACTCCCCTTCGTGAACAGATAGACAATTACTTCGCACGATGACGAATTCCTTCATGAGATCGTCTATTATCACCAATTTCGCGACAAGCGGGTTGTTTGAATAATCATCCGTGCGCGGTAAGCCTTCTCGAAATTCTATCATGCATCGGCCCCATTTCACCATTTCATGCTGTAGTTGCTGGTAAGCCTCTTGCCACTCAGCATAATAAAATAGGATCCTGTCGAAACGGGTACCCGCTATTGCAGGTAAATAACGAAGAAAAGTCTTTACGAAAACTGTTTCCCCTCAACCCGTAGGACCGCAAACGATAGATGTCCAAGGATGTTTTCAGCGTACGTCCATTTTGCTAAGTGACTGATTATGTTACCTAGTGAAGCTACATATATACTGAAGAAAAGAAAAAACGGCGATGAGCTTATAATCCGCGCCGGCGAACCTTCCGCGGCGGGCCCGCTAGCTCACATCTGCGGAAGCGTCACGTTGAATAAGCTTCTTCACGTGACGCTCGCGGCCGCGGGAATAGTTTATTTTAGCGCCGCTAGCGATATTAGCTTGTCCGCGCGAAGTTGTGAGCTAATAATCGTTCAATGAGTTCGTACGAGCGAACGATTGTAAAAGAGACAGCTTCTAGCGATACAATTTGCTAAGATTTTATTGTGATTCGGGGGAGTGTATTCAAGGATATAAATACATATATAATTATAAGTGAATTTATTTCTTTATTTTTGCAAAAGAATTATTTTAATATTATATACATACGGTTTGTACAAAAGTTTTCGTGCTTAACTACTGTGTACGCAATATACAGATGTCATTATTGAGAGAAAACAGTCATATACTTTTACACAGAATACTTAACTCTATATTTACATTTATACTTTTTTCTTATTCTCTAGAAATAAATGTTCAGATTCGAAAGAGGAGAAAGATCAACCGAATACTCTTACGACGCCACGTAGCCATATGGCAGAGAGTGTCCTGTGTCGTTGTCGAATCTATGTTTTAGTAGCACAGGCTTGCACGACTTGCTCTCGTCTCTCGTTACGACGTCGTGAAATGCGGTACGCCGAATCGCTCTAAAACGTAAATTTACCAACGTTTTCCATGTATCCTCCTCCTTCTCATCATCTTTCTCGTTTTCGATTATTTTTCCGGCTATTAATAAATTTTTTATGCTGCTAAAGTTAATATATCTCGAATTTTCAAAGTTTAGGGTTATCCCCTTTACTTTACAAACTTCGTGAGTTCTACCTTGCGGGGTACGCACAACGTAGGGATAAAATTTTGGGCCTCCGGATATAAAAGTTTCTATATAACTGCCTTGACTGTAGTTCTCAAGTTCATCCGTCATATCCCCCAAAAAATTACCCGTACGCGGTTCGTTGGCACCGGTGTTCACATATATACAGGAATCGGTGTCATAATATAATACACGGCGGTCTAATTTTTTTAAATATTCGTACAATTTTAGTCGTGCCTGCGCCGTCGTGTAAGTCGCTATTACTACATTTGTCATCGAAGAAGGTACGAGCGCCTCTTGTCGCAACCGCAACGTGACGTAGATCACTTCGTCGTTTACAGGCAAAATATTTATTATTTCATGCTCAGGACTTGTGAGCAAAAATAATACATGTTCTCGCGTTCTAACAATCTCTATTCGGCAGATTAAAACGTTGACCGAATATTCCCCAGAAGGAATTCAGACACAACTTTGCAACCGAACGTAGACCGGGATTCCGCGCGATGTTACGTCTATCGAGAATAACCCCCTCAATTTCTTTGTACTCCCTTAAATAACTTTCTTTTGCGTTCTCGTCGTTATCCTCGTATTCGTTCGGCCAGCCGCTGGCCTCCTGCTTAAGCTGTAGGAAACAATTAATATATTCGGCAAACAATCCACTCTACCGAGTACTAGGATCGTATCGTGAGATTTTATAATTCCATATCCTGCTCACAGATGTCACACGATAGCCTTTCTCAATGGCTTTTCGTAGCTCGCAAGAGACCCATGTACCTTCGAATTCACGATCGGCTGGATTCTCATGTGTACACGCTATTTAAGAGAATGTTTTGCAGCAACTGCGACAGAGTGCGAACAATAATTTACCTTGCGTGCGAAACGGTAGTACGGGGTGCAAGAGTTCGCGTAGCGCGAGTACTTTGCATTGTACGAGTCTTTCCACTGTAGTAAAGTTAAAATCAGGAGCCACACTGATTAAGTTGGAGCACTCTTCGCCCACGTAAACTTCCGGATGACCGATCGGAAAAGCACCCGTCTTCAGTACGTAGGGGTATAGAGAGCATACGTCAACGTAACGTATCTTCTCATTCCTCGTAACTTTGTACCGCGTGATGATATTCCCCGTGCGGCCACCGAAGAACGCGTGGCGAGGATCGAAGGGCATGGTTCGCAGCATTGAGTGATTTTCTACAAAATCGCGCATCTCCTGATTCTCACACAGTTCTCGATTGAAGACGCATTCCCATTTCTCCGTAAGGAAATATCCCTGTTTTTAAAAACGACTTAACGTTGCGAGTGTATGTTCGTAACGTATGTCGATCGTATCCGCGTGTATACAGGTTAAGAGTGGTCTATCGCGGTTCACTCGAAAACATGCAGGACATCCATGCCAAAAACATCTGTGAAATTGTAGAACATGTCTTTGCGGTGGATTTTCCGCCTCGTAATAACCGTCAACTAATGTACCCTCTGATAAACGTTGTTCCCGTCCTCTATCGGCATGAATTATAACGCGCCTGAGTTCGCGTTCTTTCTACAACAACCACTGAAGAGCTTTGTGCGATTGATTATTGGCATGTCTGTAACCTCCCGTCGGAATAATACCTATCTCTTCCTCATGCAAAAAGTTTTTCCGGAAAACTCGCATACAAGTGGAAGCGATGGTTGTACATTCTTCGAAGGGACATATTCTTCCCCGCTTCAAAAAAATTTTACGAAAGGCGAGACATGCTCGACGAAGAATATCTACGTCGTTGCGACAATAGTCCACTATCTCTCGTTGGAAATCGAACTCGACGTTTTTACTAACCATCTCCGCGTGCCATGCTAAAAACTCTTCACGTTCATGCGGTTTCATCGTATCTGATGAGAAATACCGAATATCAGGTAAAGGACCGGTGTAATATTGGTTTTCGACGGTATTAAACAAATGAGGGAATAATCCTCTGCCTGAAATACCCTTCTACCCGAAAGCTTTTGGTAACATTGACAATCGCATCTGCATATTATTAATGCTGTCTATGAATTTAGTTTGGCCAACGGTTAATAGTACAATTTTCGTACTGTTTAAAATAAGTTTTGGTTCAACGTAGCTGCTACTTTCGACCATGTAACGGAGAATAAATTGCGAATCGAATGCACTTGCGTTATGCGCGATGCAAATGATCTATTTGAAGCTCTTCGTCGGTCTCGTGGCAAAATCGACAAATTACTTCACCGGGTCATTGTGAAATATTAATTCACGCACACCACACGAACGACAACGCACAGTCATGTCGCCTATCTCCATACATGAATCACATATTTGCTGCGCGACACAAAGTGTAACCACGTGTGTTTTAACATTTTCACTGCCTTCGACTGCATCATCCTGTCGTGTCCCAAAATCATAAAACACAAATGCGACGTGATCTTTCTTCCGTTCGTATGTTTCTACGTTCTTATCATTTTCATCCTCCATTTCAGTTTCACTAGCGTTTTCCGCTTGCGTTGAATTTTTCGATAATCCATCAGTGTAACGAAGAGGGCGCATAAAACAAAGATGGTTCAGTGGTTTTGACGACGCACAAATACGACAATAAACCATACCGCATTTGTGTTTTTTTCTTGAGTTTTGTAAACGACCGCATTTGTTGCAAATCCATAGAATGCTACAGACGCTCGATATTGTCTCGACATTGTATGACTTTGGGGCACGATGACGCTCGAAGCAGGCAGTACCGTAAAACGCACGCTGGCACATGTTACAATGAATTAGTTGAACCGTTTCTTTACACGCTGGAACAGCGAAGCACTGGAGACATGCATTTGAACACCGATGCCCCCTTTCAGGCTTATATTCGCGGTTGCAACGAACGCAATAACTCCCGCTTCTACTAGCAGCTCTTAAATTCAATATTGGATTGAAATGACGACTGCGCTTGTAATACATAATATTTAATTTATGTCTAACCGCGCGACCTAGAGAGATGAGCACCCCGCTACCATCGTATAACGGAGGCGCACCACGAGTAAAAGAGCTAAAATTATAAACAATGATCACCGCATCGTACTTAGCGACATGGAGTTGGAAACGCTCGAACTCTGGAATGTTACACCCTTCATCGGGTATAGAAATACCAGCTTTCTGCGTGAGTTCGAGTGCTATTTCTCGCTGCATCACAGAATTCTGTTTTCCTACAGTATTCCATTTTGCGTGAATCTCCCCAATGCGCACATTCCCGCGTTCACTATAAATCATTGCAACTACAAGCGAGCGCGGGAAACATAGATTATCTGTATTGTTTATAATAAGGATCGAACATTTCGCAACCCCTTCATGCGTTAATTTGTTCGCTTTTGCTCCTTGTTCCGAAGGTAACGTGACATTGAAAACATTAACAGTAAAATGCTCCAGTATATCGTGACCTCCAGTACTTTGAACTAGCGAGCTCACGAGATTCCAGATATTACCGTGGCTCAAGTCACGTGCTGGGCGAAACGATAAACCTGCAAGTCCCCGAGTTAAATCTGCTGAAGCAAACGATAACCCGATGTAGTTATTTAGGCTGGTCGAGTTAATCGCGTAGGCTTAGATTTCGCGGAAAGCATTTTCGAGGTAATACACGATATCGTTATTATCGGAGGGAGGCCTAATTTTGATACATACTTCCCTACCGAGAATATTAAATTTTCTAAGTTTACGCATCCTTTCACCATAAATTTGAATAAATTTATAGTCGGTCTCGCTAATATTAGCTCTAATTAGAGAAATTTCCGGTGCGTTCGATTGTTCCTCTCTTTCTCCTACAACGTCCTCCTCTTCTTTCTCGTCGTGTTTGTCTACCCCATGGAAATATGACTGTTCGTACCCGCCGTCCTGTTGCACTGTAAAAATTTAATTTTTAATTTTCTTAAGTTTTATGCGTGACGCGTAGAAATGAATTACGAGTTCAATATCACTCTACCTACGTGATAGTTTTCGAGCAAGAAACGGATGTCAAAGGGCTTGACATGGAGACGGCTGTGCTGTACCTCTTCAGCCGATGCTTCCTTAGTATCATGAATCTCCTCACAGTTTGTATAATTAGAGGCTGCTGATAAACTGTGGGCTGCGTCATTCCTCAACGTTTCTTCTACTTCTTCGCTTGGAATGTCGTAATGCGGGTGATAAGACTGTCTGTTCAGGGAAAACTCTTTTGACGCTCTTCGCTTTCGAAAGAGACATTGAGAAAGACTGAACAAGAGAAAAGATAAAGGTTAATGGGGAAACCCACGGCATCATAAAATTATTTCTTATGTTACTTTAGGAATGAATAATAAAAGACTTACGTTGAAATAAGGAACATGTCACGGACGTGGTTACCGATGTCCGGTTCATTTTCTCCGAACAATCTTCGAGCATCTACAATATCTACAGTAATTTCTCGAAGTAACTGATCACCTTTAAAATGCCCACATGCAAATAGCATTCCCAACAGAGCACTACTGCATGAGGCCGCGAAACTATAAAACGTTAAATAATTACACTTATTGTTATTAGCCACGAGTTCGCGCAAATACCTCTCGCGTTCGATGAGAGAATTTATAGTCGATGCCACGATAATACAGGCACGAACGGTTTTAATTAGCGACATCTTCTCAACACTTTCTTCGATATCACTTAAACACGTGCCACAATACGCGACCGCTGTTGCGGAGGAAGTGAGCGAAAAGGCGAAAGACGGTGCCTTCGTCAGCTTTTCCTCTATTCTATTTTCTACGTTTTTAAAATTTTCTCCAAACCGTATCTTCGAAAAGTAAAGATGGAAAAATTATCAGTAATAATCTCCTTTTAGTAAAGCCCTAACGTTTCTTTTAGTATAATCTTAATGAAAAATTTTCCCACGCGTGTAGCGGTATATCTAATCTAACAAGGTATATCTAGTCGCCTCAGAGAGGCGCTTTCAGAAACTGTGTGCTATCGTTAGAGGTTTATCTCTCTATCCTAAGAAAATATAAAAACGATACAACTTTTGTATATATATATATACTTTAAACAAGATAAACAGCTATAGGTCTTTTTCGGAAAATAATCCTCACATACGTAAAAGGAACCAAGTACATTCAATTCCCAGAAAAATACTTTGAGAAACAGAATGGTATTGATATAGTAGTCTATCTCTCTATTCTAAATAAATATAAAAGCTATATCTTTTGTACATATTATTTGAACGCGATAAGTATCTACAGACTTTTCTCGAAAAATTGTTCTCACGCTCGTAAAAGTAAACGAAGTAAATCTAATCCTTAGAGAAACGCTTTCAGAAACTGTATGTTATCGATACAAAAACTTATCTCCCATCCTAAGTAAACGTGAATGATACATCTTTTGTATATATCATTTTGAAAAAGATAAGTAGTTGTAGACCTTTTACGTCTGCGCATTACCATCCCCACTACTTTTTCTATTCTCTACGGGGAAAGACATACGGAGCTGAGATTGGTGAAGTATTCGAGCTTCGTTGCTTCTACTCGCTGCATAGCTAGTTCTCGTGTGAGTTATTTACAAGTTCTTGCAAGAAAAATGTCCGTCGCTAACGTGAACGCTTATCTTAGGAAGACGTAGAATAGTCTCTCTACAGAAGTGAGAAACGAGCGTAACATGCTTCTATGCACGATTTACGCTCTTAACAATTCGGACACTAAGAGGATGCAAGTTGGGTTGCGCACCATATACGACGTGGAAACATTCGAGCCAGCGATGAAGATAATGGGGAAACACGTCTTCAGGAATCCTCCTTGATTTAAATACGTGGGAGAAATTCAAAGACATTATACCCTCTGCAAATTTTTATTTGTGCGGGGAAAATAAGAATATGCCAACCCCTATCACCATTAACAACATCGCCATCATATTTACCTCAGCGTACGGTGCACGGGCTATAATGGTGAGCCAGCGAGGGAAAATGGAGGACGAAAGAGGGTCTGTGAAGAAGGCATCGGAGGACTCTACACATTTGAAGCAGCTGCCGTTGAAGAAGCGTAAACTATACACGGAGAATATTGTAATGCAGAAGACTTCTTTCGATGGTCTGGAAACTGTCGCGAAATGTATCGACGTTAGATACGAACACTTACAATCGGTTACAGCTCTTGTAAATAAGTGTAAGTATTTTAATATCCGAAATAGAACTTAATCTCACGAAGAGAGGCATAAACGAAGATTTCGTGGAACAGACTCGCAGATAAATATCAAGAAATCGAAGAAAACGTACGACGTCAAATAAAAAATTTACCATTTTTAGACACTTACTTTAATATTGTATTCTATGAATTAACCACGATTCATTTAAATGAAATTATACACGAAATTGTAACGAATGCAGAATGCTACGAATGTTTGCAAAACTACGAATGTAACTTCAAAAATAAAATGTGAATTTATTTTATAAAAATGTGTATAAAAATGATGTATAAAAATATTCCTTTCTCTCCACCTCTTTTCTCTTCCCTGCAATCTCCAATTCGTTGTAACAAAACCTATTGTTAATTTTTCGAGTTCGAAAGCGGGGGGACACACTGGTAAATATATTCGGGTAGACATAGACTGGAGGCATCGTCTTCCAACAATAGTTTTTATCTTCGAAATTATCCTTATCTGCTCGAACATGTATCTGCACACACGCTCACGAGCCTCAAGAGTAGGGGCCCCAGAGATTCGAGTCCGTAGGACATAGAATTTTCGAAATTTTCCACGCGTGACGTCAATACTCTACGTAAGTATACAATATAGGTAGTTTCCATCGGAGTATAGCAATAGCGTAGCGTATAAGACACTAGACTCAAGAGCTAACGGACTCTGGTTCGAATCCGAGGAGGACCTCTACAGAATTTTTCCAGAGAACACGCATGTGGAGATGACTACACACACACACACACATGCACACACGCACATCTCATCCCGTTATACGACTACGTCGTAAAGACAGTTTCTACCAGAGAGCAGCAGTAGTACGGTGGTAAGACGGTTTGACTCGAGAGCCAGAAGTCCCCGGTTCGAATCCAACAGAGGGCCTTTACAGGGTTTTCTCGAAACTTGTGACGTCAATACTTTCCATATGTGGACGATATAGTTAGTTTCCACCAGAATATAGCGGTAGCGCGGTGGTAAGACGGTTTGACTCGAGAGCCAGAGGTCCCAGTTCGAATCCAGCAGGGCCTTTACGGGGTTGCTTCAAAACTTGTGACGTCGATACTTTTCATATATAGACAATATAGCTAGTTTCTGTCAGAGTTAGCGGTAGCGCGGTGGTAAGACGGTTTGACTCGAGAGCCAGAGGTCCCGGTTCGAATCTAGCAAGGGCCTTTTACAGAGTTTTTCCAAAACTTGTGACGTCGATACTTTCTATATGTAGGCTATATAACTAGTTTCCATCAGGATATAGTAATAGCGTAGTGGTAAGACGCGTGACTCAAGAGCCAGAGGTCCCACCAGGTTCGAATCCAGCAGGGCCTTTTACAGAGTTTTTCCAAAACCCTGTGACGTCGATACTTTCCGTATGTAGGCTATATAAAACTAGTTTCCATCAGGGTATAGCAGTAGCGTAGTGGTAAGACGCATGACTCAAGAGCCAGAGGTCCCAGGTTCGAATCCAGCAGAGCTCACAGAATTTTTCTGCAAATGCAATATGCAAATTAAGTCGCTGATCAAAAGCCAAAATTGCCAACTCCCTAATAATAATGTCGATCATAATTTGCTTATTTCAAAAGTCGATTAGTTTTTGCTTGTGGGGAGGTATGACCCGTCAAAACATTTCCCCTCCACTCGACCCGCCGGCGCCACTAAACCACACCCACCGGGCCGGCACCGGCGCCGGCGCCGGCGGGTCGAGTGGAGAGGGAATGTTTTGACGGGCCATAACTTCCCACATACTACTTACGTCGCTCATGGAGCATCATATTGACGTTGGGACACATTCTCCGATTTGGCAGCGATGCTATTTAGTATCACCCAAAGTGCAAGAGGCGATCCGTGGGGAAGTTGACATCATGCTCAAGGCCGGAATTATTGAGCCCTCGGGTAGCGAGTAGTCAAATCCGGTAATAATGGTCAAGAAACTGAGTGGCAAATATCGCTTTTGTATCGACTTCCGAAAAGTAAATAACGTCTCGGAAAAAGACGCGTACCCGTTGCCGAACATGACGGACATTCTCGACAAGTTACGGTCCGTGCGATACATCTCGACAATAAACTTGAGACAGGCTTACTTTCAAATACCGCTGGCGAAAGAAAGTCGAGAGATTACCGCTTTTTCCGTACCGGGCAAAGGCCACTACCATTTCACGCGAATGCCGTATGGATTATCGGGGGCTCCGGCCACCTTTCAACGGCTGCTCGATAAATTAATCGGGCCGGAAATGGAGCCCCATACATTCGCGTACTTGAACGATATCGTGGTAGTTACCGAGACCTTCGAAGAACATCTCGAATGGTTATCGCGCGTTTTCGCGAAAATCAACTCGGCCGGACTTACCGTGAATTTGGAAAATGCGAGTTTTGCCATTCGGAAGTAAAATATCTCGGGTTTTTGATGCATCACGACGGTTTAAAAGTAGACGACGAGAAGGTTAAGCCGCTTCTCGAGTATCCGGCGCCGACCAAAATAAAGCAAATACGCCGTTTTTAGGAATGGCGTCATGGTTTCGTCGCTTCTTACCACAATTCGCGACAATTAGCGAGCCACTCATGCGTTTGCTTCGCAATGGCAAGTGGTAGGAGTGGGATACCGATCAAATTTCCGCTTTCGAAAAAATTCGAGCCGATTTGACCACTGCTTCGATTCTTTCGTGCCCGAACTTTGAGATGCCGTTTATCGTGCAGACCGATGCGAGTACCGTGTGTGTGTATTGAGCTGTATTGACGTAGACGAGCGACGAGGTCGAACGCGTCATCGCGTACGCGAGCCGCGTGCTCACGGACGCGGAACGAAAATGCAGCACCACGGAACTCGAATGTTTAGCGGTCGTTTGGGCGATAAAGAAATTCCGGCCGTATTTGGAAGGCTACCGATTTATTGTGATTACTGATCACAGTAGTTTAAGGTGGCTTCACAATTTAAGCAACCCCACGGGTCGACTTGCACGCTGGGCTTTAGAGCTCTTGGAATACGATTACGAGATCATGCATCGAAAGGGATCACTCCATCATGTTCCTGACGCGTTGTCGCGTATGTTCGAGGGGGATTCCGAGACCTCCACGGCGGCCGCAGCAATGATTGAAGGACATGATCTCGAACGAAATATCGAGTCGGAGGAACCCGAAACCTCCGACAATTGGTACCGGAAGCGCTATCGTGAAGTATCGAAGGATCCGACCCGGTTCCCGACATAGAGGATTGTCGATGATCAATTGTACTTTTTGCGTCCGACGAAGATCGTTTCAGATTTAGTGGAGGATCTCGATTGGTGGAAGCTCGTATTACCGGTCGAATCTCGGGGTGAGGCGCTCGAGGAGACCCACGCATACACAAGCGGACCATTTGGACATCGGAAAGACGTATCATCGTCTTGCCGTCGCCTATTAGTGGCCCAATATGTTCCGTGATACCACAACCTACGTTAGACGATGAGAGGTCTGTCAGCGAACTAACAAGGGGAGGACGCATCGACCGGGAAACGGTTTGGAACGAAACTTACGGAGTTAATAGTACTTGACTACTAATAACTCATGGTAATAGCATACGACGCAATACCTCTTCGTTTTCGAGAAAAAACGGTCTAAAGAAAAGAGCCAACAAAGTGTACGAGTTAGTAAGAGAAGTATTCAACGAAGCGGCGTAGCACAGTAGCGAAGGTAACGAACTACCGAGCTGACGGCTGAGGTTCGATCCCTGTTGTATGGTTTTTTTTACTCTGTAAGCATAAAAATGAAACAGAAAACATTAATAAATAATAAAACTACGTTTCTTAAATATATTAGTGTTTGTTAAATATTATTAATGATTTAAATTAATATTATTAATGATTTAAATTGCAAAAAGACCGTAAATCTTATCTATAAAATATATAGTGTATGAGAAAATTTTTATATAATAATTGCAATGGAAATAAAAATATTGTTATGAAATATATAGGAATGCTATTAACCCTTTGCGGTCGATGCCGCTAGGTTGGCATTCATGATTGCCTGGCGTGCGGCACGGTAAATGAGGCTAGCGATAATGAAAGAAAACTATCCTCCCGGTGCTAGATTCAAATGTTTAGATCAACTTACAGATATCCATGTTTATCGGTCTCTTCGAAATCGGCCGATCGCAAAGGGTTAAACTAATATGAGATAATTTTTCGTAATTTTATATTGTATATATAAAATATTTATTTCTGTTACAACTCTCTATATTGTGTAGAAGTCGTGTTGTGTTGAAGTTGTGTTGTGTCTTTATCTCTTCTGGCAATCCCCCTCCAGAAACTTCCTTTGTATCATTCTAAACGATCGTTAAGAATGACGAAATAATTCGAGCATCGGAACAGTCGTCAGTAGAGCAAGCAGCAGTGTGCGTTTACTAGTGATACAGAGCAATTCGGTGATCATATTTAAATTACATTATTAAATTACATATATCATAACAATGTCAGAGAATCCTTCAACAAGCAAAATAGTTGATGTAGAATCGCTAAAAGAAAGATCTTTTGAAAATGAAGATTTTAAAGGTGAATTCACTAATGCTCTCATATATGCGAATTCTATTTACGAGAATAATGAATTATTATCGAAAAATCCTCCAGCGAAAATATAATATATTTTTACTCCTATTTCCATTGCAATTATTATATAAAAATTTTCTCATATACTATATATTTTATAGATAAGATTTACGGTTTTTTTGCAATTTAAATTATTAATAGTATATTTAACAAACACTAATATATTTAAGAAACGCAGTTTTATTATTTATTAATGTTTTCTGTTTCATTTTTATACTTACAGAATAAAAAAAACCATAGAGTAGGGATCGAACCTCAGCCGTCAGCTCGGTAGTTCGTTACCTTCGCTGCTGCGCTACGCCGCTTCGTTGAATACTTCTCTTACTAACTCGTACACTTTGTTGGCTCTTTTCTTTAGGTCGTTTTTTCTCGAAAACGAAGAGGTATTGCGTCGTATGCTATTACCATGAGTTATTAGTAGTCAAGTACTATTAACTCCGTAAGTTTCGTTCCAAACCGTTTCCCGGTCGATGCGTCCTCCCCTTGTAAGATGGACCAGCCCCTGCCGGCCTGATGGAGCGAAGGGTTGTCGAGAAACCATGGACAGTGATTGCTGCCGACATAATGGGCCCGTTGGCGCGCAGTCGGGCCGGTTATTCCTATCTTTTGGTGATTCAGAATCTATTTTCGAAATGGATGGAGTGCCGGCCCTTGCGAGACGCGAACGGAAGGCTTATTCGAGCAGCTCTCGACGACCTCATAATATCGCACTGGGGAACATCGAAGGTTTTGTTGACAGACAACGGTACCGAGTTTGTGAACAAGGATATCGAACAGTTCGCGAAAGAAAACAATATGCATTACAGTACCGTATCGCCATATCACCCGCAGGCCAATCCGGTTGAGCGGGTAAACAGAATATTAAAGACGATGATCGTGGCTTTCCTCGGGGACGACACCGCGACGCGCGCCTTACCGATTTCCGCTTCACGTATAATTCCGCGCACCACTCGTTCATCAGAACTTCTCCCACGTTCCTCAATCTCGGGTGCGAATTAGAGCCGTTGTGCGCAATGAGGAATCGGGAGGAGGGAAACACCGATCGAGCAGCGAGATCTGGCGGAGTGGGCGACTCGGATGCAGCGATTATCGGAGCTGCATTCGTGGATCGCAGAAAACCTAGAGGCGACGTATCAGCGGCAATCCACGCGATACAATTTGCGGAGGCGTCCCGTCGCGTATAAGTGGGGCGATTTGGTGTGGAAGCGGCAATATATGCTCTCGTCCGCAGATCATACGGCGGATAAGTTAGCGCCAAAGTTCAACGGCCCCTTTAAAATTGTTAAAGTGCGGTCGGCGGTAGTGTGTGAGACTCGACGAGAGAGCTATCGGGAAAATCCACATGAAAAAACTAAAAACCCTACGTGAAACCACTTCCTCCGTAAATTATCGTACCGTATCGCGAGGCGAGGAGGGGTCCAGGCTATCGGAAACGAAGAGACTGTGGGATAGTTTCCGACGTCGCTACCGGGATATTTTCCGGACTATAGCCCGGGAGTATCGCGGGCCGGAGCGCGCGACGTTTGGGAGACGCACCTGCGGAAGACGACGACCACTCGGGGAGCAGTCGTGCGGGAGATTCCCCCGATGAGGGACGCGTCCACCCAAACGGACCCACCACCCTGCGTCGTGCACTACGTGCAGACGCAGACGGAGGGGTGGTGGGACCTATAGGAATACCTGATGGTCCACGCCAGACAGCAGGCCGTCCGGGAGGCGAGGGGCAGTCGCTCCCCGGGCCCGACGGTAGCCAAGCCTGGGACCAGCACCGAACCGGCGACGGGGCAGCCGGGAGCGCGACTTGGGACACCGGAGGCGAGGCGGTCGCGTTCCCGGGGAAGAACAGGGAGTTGCTGGAACTGCCGCAGCCCCGTGCACCGGTACTTCGCGTGTCCCCAAGACCGCGACGGGGACTTCTGTTACCGGCGCGGGAAGTGGGGGACCACACTGCGAGACTATCCGCGTTGTCGGGAGGAGTGGCGGAGAAGTGACTAGACAGACGGGCCGCGAGTCAGACGCCCGCTGCCTGTTGCAATATCGCTCCCGAATACCGCTCCCGAGAGGACCACGGGATTTGGGGGATTTTTTTTGGATGTTTCTTTTTCTTCTTTCGGTGTCGGGTTTTTTTTGGAAGAAAAACGAAGTTTTTTGT